>NW_026696725.1:0-30198 GCF_030435755.1 Ochotona princeps | reverse complement strand
ATGGACTTCTTTTGCAGTGCCACCCAGTTTCCTAATTCTGCCAATAAATCTCCTTCCTCTGCTTTTGCAGCTAGGTACTTCTTCACTACTCTCCAACCTTACCAGCGTATGCTACCGCTCCTACCTCGAGACTCTCGTTATAGCGAGAGAGATCTGTCGTCGATGCCTGCATTAATGAGTGAGTGTGGTTTTTTCCTGTAAAATCTCAGTTCCTGCTTCAACATCACATAGAAGAATTAAAGCGCGATCAATGCCACTGGAACTCCTTCCACGGTCGTCTGTCACGCTGTCGTTAATGCTGCTGCCGCTCCCCCTCGGTGGCGTCGAGATGTCGGTCATCTCTCCTTTCTGCACAGGTCCAGTCATCGTCGCTGCTGGTGGCAGCGGGGGTGGGCTCTTCGATGTTCTTTGCTGCTAGGTCCGCTAGTTTGAATTTCTTCGCTGCATAATTCGTTGGTATCGCCGGTATCTTCCGTCAACATTCTCTATATCAACAGAAATGTTCCTATCCACACCTTCCGGCTGTTCCCGGGGATATCGTTTCTGCTCTTGCTCCTGGATCAGAGAATGAGGACGACGGCGATGCAGTGGTTGTCTGTTCGTGCGTGTTCTAGTAGTCGCTTGTCTTCTCAGGAGCAGCAAACGCTGTCTCAGTCGGTCGAACACCACCGTTTTTTACGAGTTTATGTTTCAGGGACGCTACGGGAAAGAGTTTGTCCAGGAGAGCATTCGACGGAGGAATCAGATGGGCTTTATTTGCAATGCCACCCAGTTTCCTAATTCTGCCAATAAATCTCCTTCCTCTGCTTTTGCAGCTAGGTACTTCTTCACTACTCTCCAACTTACCAGCGTATGCTACCGCTCCTACCTCGAGACTCTCGTTATAGCGAGAGAGATCTGTCGTCGATGCCTGCATTACGAGTGAGTGTGGTTTTTCCTGTAAAATCTCAGTTCCTGCTTGAACATCACATAGAAGAATTAAAGCGCGATCAATGCCACTGGAACTCCTTCCACGGTCGTCTGTCACGCTGTCGTTAATGCTGCTGCCGCTCCCCCTCGGTGGCGTCGAGATGTCGGTCATCTCTCCTTTCTGCACAGGTCCACTCATCGTCGCTGCTGGTGGCAGCGGGGTGGGCTCTTCGATGTTCTTTGCTGCTAGGTCCGCTAGTTTGGATTTCTTCGCTGCATAATTCGTTGGTATCGCCGGTATCTTCCGTCAACATTCTCTATATCAACAGAAATGTTCATATCCACACCTTCCGGCTGTTCCCGGGGATATCGTTTCTGCTCTTGCTCCTGGATCAGAGAATGAGGACGACGGCGATGCAGTGGTTGTCTGTTCGTGCGTGTTCTAGTAGTCGCTTGTCTTCTCAGGAGCAGCACACGCTGTCTCAGTCGGTCGAACACCACCGTGTTTTACGAGTTTATGTTTCAGGGACGCTACGGGAAAGAGTTTGTCCAGGACAGCATTCGATGGAAGAATCAGATGGGCTTTATTTGCAATGCCACCCAGTTTCCTAATTCTGCCAATAAATCTCCTTCCTCTGCTTTTGCAGCTAGGTACTTCTTCACTACTCTCCAACTTACCAGCGTATGCTACCGCTCCTACCTCGAGACTCTCGTTATAGCGAGAGAGATCTGTCGTCGATGCCTGCATTACGAGTGAGTGTGGTTTTTCCTGTAAAATCTCAGTTCCTGCTTCAACATCACATAGAAGAATTAAAGCGCGATCAATGCCACTGGAACTCCTTCCACGGTCGTCTGTCACGCTGTCGTTAATGCTGCTGCCGCTCCCCCTCGGTGGCGTCGAGATGTCGGTCATCTCTCCTTTCTGCACAGGTCCACTCATCGTCGCTGCTGGTGGCAGCGGGGTGGGCTCTTCGATGTTCTTTGCTGCTAGGTCCGCTAGTTTGGATTTCTTCGCTGCATAATTCGTTGGTATCGCCGGTATCTTCCGTCAACATCCTCTATATCAACAGAAATGTTCATATCCACACCTTCCGGCTGTTCCCGGGGATATCGTTTCTGCTCTTGCTCCTGGATCAGAGAATGAGGACGACGGCGATGCAGTGGTTGTCTGTTCGTGCGTGTTCTAGTAGTCGCTTGTCTTCTCAGGAGCAGCACACGCTGTCTCAGTCGGTCGAACACCACCGTGTTTTTACGAGTTTATGTTTCAGGGACGCTACGGGAAAGAGTTTGTCCAGGACAGCATTCGATGGAAGAATCAGATGGGCTTTATTTGCAATGCCACCCAGTTTCCTAATTCTGCCAATAAATCTCCTTCCTCTGCTTTTGCAGCTAGGTACCTCTTCACTACTCTCCAACTTACCAGCGTATGCTACCGCTCCTACCTCGAGACTCTCGTTATAGCGAGAGAGATCTGCCGTCGATGCCTGCATTATGAGTGAGTGTGGTTTTTCCTGTAAAATCTGAGTTCCTGCTTCAACATCACAGAGAAGAATTAAAGCGCGATCAATGCCACTGGAACCCGTTCCACGGTCGTCTGTCACGCTGTCGTTAATGCTGCTGCCGCTCCCCCTCGGTGGCGTCGAGATGTCGGTCATCTCTCCTTTCTGCACAGGTCCAGTCATCGTCGCTGCTGGTGGCAGCGGGGTGGGCTCTTCGATGTTCTTTGCTGCTAGGTCCGCTAGTTTGGATTTCTTCGCTGCATAATTCGTTGGTATCGCCGGTATCTTCCGTCAACATTCTCTATATCAACAGAAATGTTCATATCCACACCTTCCGGCTGTTCCCGGGGATACCGTTTCTGCTCCTGCTCCTGGATCAGAGAATGTTGACGACGGCGATGCAGTGGTTGTCTGTTCGTGCGTGTTCTAGTAGTCGCTTGTCTTCTCAGGAGCAGCACACGCTGTCTCAGTCGGTCGAACACCACCGTGTTTTACGAGTTTATGTTTCAGGGACGCTACGGGAAAGAGTTTGTCAAGGACAGCATTCGACGGAAGAATCAGATGGACTTCTTTTGCAGTGCCACCCAGTTTCCTAATTCTGCCAATAAATCTCCTTCCTCTGCTTTTGCAGCTAGGTACTTCTTCACTACTCTCCAACTTACCAGCGTATGCTACCGCTCCTACCTCGAGACTCTCGTTATAGCGAGAGAGATCTGTCGTCGATGCCTGCATTATGAGTGAGTGTGGTTTTTCCTGTAAAATCTCAGTTCCTGCTTCAACATCACATAGAAGAATTAAAGCGCGATCAATGCCACTGGAACTCCTTCCACGGTCGTCTGTCACGCTGTCGTTAATGCTGCTGCCGCTCCCCCTCGGTGGCGTCGAGATGTCGGTCATCTCTCCTTTCTGCACAGGTCCAGTCATCGTCGCTGCTGGTGGCAGCGGGGTGGGCTCTTCGATGTTCTTTGCTGCTAGGTCCGCTAGTTTGAATTTCTTCGCTGCATAATTCGTTGGTATCGCCGGTATCTTCCGTCAACATTCTCTATATCAACAGAAATGTTCCTATCCACACCTTCCGGCTGTTCCCGGGGATATCGTTTCTGCTCTTGCTCCTGGATCAGAGAATGAGGACGACGGCGATGCAGTGGTTGTCTGTTCGTGCGTGTTCTAGTAGTCGCTTGTCTTCTCAGGAGCAGCAAACGCTGTCTCAGTCGGTCGAACACCACCGTTTTTTACGAGTTTATGTTTCAGGGACGCTACGGGAAAGAGTTTGTCCAGGAGAGCATTCGACGGAGGAATCAGATGGGCTTTATTTGCAATGCCACCCAGTTTCCTAATTCTGCCAATAAATCTCCTTCCTCTGCTTTTGCAGCTAGGTACTTCTTCACTACTCTCCAACTTACCAGCGTATGCTACCGCTCCTACCTCGAGACTCTCGTTATAGCGAGAGAGATCTGTCGTCGATGCCTGCATTACGAGTGAGTGTGGTTTTTCCTGTAAAATCTCAGTTCCTGCTTCAACATCACATAGAAGAATTAAAGCGCGATCAATGCCACTGGAACTCCTTCCACGGTCGTCTGTCACGCTGTCGTTAATGCTGCTGCCGCTCCCCCCTCGGTGGCGTCGAGATGTCGGTCATCTCTCCTTTCTGCACAGGTCCACTCATCGTCGCTGCTGGTGGCAGCGGGGTGGGCTCTTCGATGTTCTTTGCTGCTAGGTCTGCTAGTTTGGATTTCTTCGCTGCATAATTCGTTGGTATCGCCGGTATCTTCCGTCAACATTCTCTATATCAACAGAAATGTTCATATCCACACCTTCCGGCTGTTCCGGGGATATCGTTTCTGCTCTTGCTCCTGGATCAGAGAATGAGGACGACGGCGATGCAGTGGTTGTCTGTTCGTGCGTGTTCTAGTAGTCGCTTGTCTTCTCAGGAGCAGCACACGCTGTCTCAGTCGGTCGAACACCACCGTGTTTTACGAGTTTATGTTTCAGGGACGCTACGGGAAAGAGTTTGTCCAGGACAGCATTCGATGGAAGAATCAGATGGGCTTTATTTGCAATGCCACCCAGTTTCCTAATTCTGCCAATAAATCTCCTTCCTCTGCTTTTGCAGCTAGGTACCTCTTCACTACTCTCCAACTTACCAGCGTATGCTACCGCTCCTACCTCGAGACTCTCGTTATAGCGAGAGAGATCTGCCGTCGATGCCTGCATTATGAGTGAGTGTGGTTTTTCCTGTAAAATCTGAGTTCCTGCTTCAACATCACAGAGAAGAATTAAAGCGCGATCAATGCCACTGGAACCCGTTCCACGGTCGTCTGTCACGCTGTCGTTAATGCTGCTGCCGCTCCCCCTCGGTGGCGTCGAGATGTCGGTCATCTCTCCTTTCTGCACAGGTCCAGTCATCGTCGCTGCTGGTGGCAGCGGGGTGGGCTCTTCGATGTTCTTTGCTGCTAGGTCCGCTAGTTTGGATTTCTTCGCTGCATAATTCGTTGGTATCGCCGGTATCTTCCGTCAACATTCTCTATATCAACAGAAATGTTCATATCCACACCTTCCGGCTGTTCCCGGGGATACCGTTTCTGCTCCTGCTCCTGGATCAGAGAATGTTGACGACGGCGATGCAGTGGTTGTCTGTTCGTGCGTGTTCTAGTAGTCGCTTGTCTTCTCAGGAGCAGCACACGCTGTCTCAGTCGGTCGAACACCACCGTGTTTTACGAGTTTATGTTTCAGGGACGCTACGGGAAAGAGTTTGTCAAGGACAGCATTCGACGGAAGAATCAGATGGACTTCTTTTGCAGTGCCACCCAGTTTCCTAATTCTGCCAATAAATCTCCTTCCTCTGCTTTTGCAGCTAGGTACTTCTTCACTACTCTCCAACTTACCAGCGTATGCTACCGCTTCTACCTCGAGACTCTCGTTATAGCGAGAGAGATCTGTCGTCGATGCCTGCATTACGAGTGAGTGTGGTTTTTCCTGTAAAATCTCAGTTCCTGCTTCAACATCACATAGAAGAATTAAAGCGCGATCAATGCCACTGGAACTCCTTCCACGGTAGTCTGTCACGCTGTCGTTAATGCTGCTGCCGCTCCCCCTCGGTGGCGTCGAGATGTCGGTCATCTCTCCTTTCTGCACAGGTCCACTCATCGTCGCTGCTGGTGGCAGCGGGGTGGGCTCTTCGATGTTCTTTGCTGCTAGGTCCGCTAGTTTGGATTTCTTCGCTGCATAATTCGTTGGTATCGTCGGTATCTTCCGTCAACATTCTCTATATCAACAGAAATGTTCATATCCACACCTTCCGGCTGTTCCCGGGGATATCGTTTCTGCTCTTGCTCCTGGATCAGAGAATGAGGACGACGGCGATGCAGTGGTTGTCTGTTCGTGCGTGTTCTAGTAGTCGCTTGTCTTCTCAGGAGCAGCACACGCTGTCTCAGTCGGTCGAACACCACCGTGTTTTACGAGTTTATGTTTCAGGGACGCTACGGGAAAGAGTTTGTCCAGGACAGCATTCGATGGAAGAATCAGATGGGCTTTATTTGCAATGCCACCCAGTTTCCTAATTCTGCCAATAAATCTCCTTCCTCTGCTTTTGCAGCTAGGTACCTCTTCACTACTCTCCAACTTACCAGCGTATGCTACCGCTCCTACCTCGAGACTCTCGTTATAGCGAGAGAGATCTGCCGTCGATGCCTGCATTATGAGTGAGTGTGGTTTTTCCTGTAAAATCTGAGTTCCTGCTTCAACATCACAGAGAAGAATTAAAGCGCGATCAATGCCACTGGAACCCGTTCCACGGTCGTCTGTCACGCTGTCGTTAATGCTGCTGCCGCTCCCCCTCGGTGGCGTCGAGATGTCGGTCATCTCTCCTTTCTGCACAGGTCCAGTCATCGTCGCTGCTGGTGGCAGCGGGGTGGGCTCTTCGATGTTCTTTGCTGCTAGGTCCGCTAGTTTGGATTTCTTCGCTGCATAATTCGTTGGTATCGCCGGTATCTTCCGTCAACATTCTCTATATCAACAGAAATGTTCATATCCACACCTTCCGGCTGTTCCCGGGGATACCGTTTCTGCTCCTGCTCCTGGATCAGAGAATGTTGACGACGGCGATGCAGTGGTTGTCTGTTCGTGCGTGTTCTAGTAGTCGCTTGTCTTCTCAGGAGCAGCACACGCTGTCTCAGTCGGTCGAACACCACCGTGTTTTACGAGTTTATGTTTCAGGGACGCTACGGGAAAGAGTTTGTCAAGGACAGCATTCGACGGAAGAATCAGATGGACTTCTTTTGCAGTGCCACCCAGTTTCCTAATTCTGCCAATAAATCTCCTTCCTCTGCTTTTGCAGCTAGGTACTTCTTCACTACTCTCCAACTTACCAGCGTATGCTACCGCTCCTACCTCGAGACTCTCGTTATAGCGAGAGAGATCTGTCGTCGATGCCTGCATTATGAGTGAGTGTGGTTTTTCCTGTGAAATCTCAGTTCCTGCTTCAACATCACATAGAAGAATTAAAGCGCGATCAATGCCACTGGAACTCCTTCCACGGTCGTCTGTCACGCTGTCGTTAATGCTGCTGCCGCTCCCCCTCGGTGGCGTCGAGATGTCGGTCATCTCTCCTTTCTGCACAGGTCCAGTCATCGTCGCTGCTGGTGGCAGCGGGGTGGGCTCTTCGATGTTCTTTGCTGCTAGGTCCGCTAGTTTGAATTTCTTCGCTGCATAATTCGTTGGTATCGCCGGTATCTTCCGTCAACATTCTCTATATCAACAGAAATGTTCATATCCACACCTTCCGGCTGTTCCCGGGGATATCGTTTCTGCTCTTGCTCCTGGATCAGAGAATGAGGACGACGGCGATGCAGTGGTTGTCTGTTCGTGCGTGTTCTAGTAGTCGCTTGTCTTCTCAGGAGCAGCAAACGCTGTCTCAGTCGGTCGAACACCACCGTTTTTTACGAGTTTATGTTTCAGGGACGCTACGGGAAAGAGTTTGTCCAGGAGAGCATTCGACGGAGGAATCAGATGGGCTTTATTTGCAATGCCACCCAGTTTCCTAATTCTGCCAATAAATCTCCTTCCTCTGCTTTTGCAGCTAGGTACTTCTTCACTACTCTCCAACTTACCAGCGTACGTATGCTACCGCTCCTACTCGAGACTCTCGTTATAGCGAGAGAGATCTGTCGTCGATGCCTGCATTACGAGTGAGTGTGGTTTTTCTGTAAAATCTCAGTCCTGCTTCAACATCACATAGAAGAATTAAAGCGCGATCAATGCCACTGAACTCCTTCCACGGTCGTCTGTCACGCTGTCGTTAATGCTGCTGCCGCTCCCCCTCGGTGGCGTCGAGATGTCGGTCATCTCTCCTTTCTGCACAGGTCCACTCATCGTCGCTGCTGGTGGCAGCGGGGTGGGCTCTTCGATGTTCTTTGCTGCTAGGTCCGCTAGTTTGGATTCTTCGCTGCATAATTCGTTGGTATCGCCGGTATCTTCCGTCAACATTCTCTATATCAACAGAAATGTTCATATCCACACCTTCCGGCTGTTCCCGGGATATCGTTTCTGCTCTTGCTCCTGGATCAGAGAATGAGGACGACGGCGATGCAGTGGTTGTCTGTTCGTGGCGTGTTCTAGTAGTCGCTTGTCTTCTCAGGAGCAGCACACGCTGTCTCAGTCGGTCGAACACCACCGTGTTTACGAGTTTATGTTTCAGGGACGCTACGGGGAAAGAGTTTGTCCAGGACAGCATTCGATGGAAGAATCAGATGGGCTTTATTTGCAATGCCACCCAGTTTCCTAATTCTGCCAATAAATCTCCTTCCTCTGCTTTTGCAGCTAGGTACCTCTTCACTACTCTCCAACTTACCAGCGTATGCTACCGCTCCTACCTCGAGACTCTCGTTATAGCGAGAGAGATCTGCCGTCGATGCTGCATTATGAGTGAGTGTGGTTTTTCCTGTAAAATCTGAGTTCCTGCTTCAACATCACAGAGAAGAATTAAAGCGCGATCAATGCCACTGGAACCCGTTCCACGGTCGTCTGTCACGCTGTCGTTAATGCTGCTGCCGCTCCCCTCGGTGGCGTCGAGATGTCGGTCATCTCTCCTTTCTGCACAGGTCCAGTCATCGTCGCTGCTGGTGGCAGCGGGGTGGGCTCTTCGATGTTCTTTGCTGCTAGGTCCGCTAGTTTGGATTTCTTCGCTGCATAATTCGTTGGTATCGCCGGTATCTTCCGTCAACATTCTCTATATCAACAGAAATGTTCATATCCACACCTTCCGGCTGTTCCCGGGGATACCGTTTCTGCTCCTGCTCCTGGATCAGAGAATGTTGACGACGGCGATGCAGTGGTTGTCTGTTCGTGCGTGTTCTAGTAGTCGCTTGTCTTCTCAGGAGCAGCACACGCTGTCTCAGTCGGTCGAACACCACCGTGTTTTACGAGTTTATGTTTCAGGGACGCTTCGGGAAAGAGTTTGTCAAGGACAGCATTCGACGGAAGAAATCAGATGGACTTCTTTTGCAGTGGCACCCAGTTTCCTAATTCTGCCAATAAATCTCCTTCCTCTGCTTTTGCAGCTAGGTACTTCTTCACTACTCTCCAACTTACCAGCGTATGCTACCGCTTCTACCTCGAGACTCTCGTTATAGCGAGAGAGATCTGTCGTCGATGCCTGCATTACGAGTGAGTGTGGTTTTTCCTGTAAAATCTCAGTTCCTGCTTCAACATCACATAGAAGAATTAAAGCGCGATCAATGCCACTGGAACTCCTTCCACGGTCGTCTGTCACGCTGTCGTTAATGCTGCTGCCGCTCCCCCTCGGTGGCGTCGAGATGTCGGTCATCTCTCCTTTCTGCACAGGTCCACTCATCGTCGCTGCTGGTGGCAGCGGGGTGGGCTCTTCGATGTTCTTTGCTGCTAGGTCCGCTAGTTTGGATTTCTTCGCTGCATAATTCGTTGGTATCGTCGGTATCTTCCGTCAACATTCTCTATATCAACAGAAATGTTCATATCCACACCTTCCGGCTGTTCCCGGGGATATCGTTTCTGCTCTTGCTCCTGGATCAGAGAATGAGGACGACGGCGATGCAGTGGTTGTCTGTTCGTGCGTGTTCTAGTAGTCGCTTGTGTTCTCAGGAGCAGCACACGCTGTCTCAGTCGGTCGAACACCACCGTGTTTTACGAGTTTATGTTTCAGGGACGCTACGGGAAAGAGTTTGTCCAGGACAGCATTCGATGGAAGAATCAGATGGGCTTTATTTGCAATGCCACCCAGTTTCCTAATTCTGCCAATAAATCTCCTTCCTCTGCTTTTGCAGCTAGGTACCTCTTCACTACTCTCCAACTTACCAGCGTATGCTACCGCTCCTACCTCGAGACTCTCGTTATAGCGAAAGAGATCTGCCGTCGATGCCTGCATTATGAGTGAGTGTGGTTTTTCCTGTAAAATCTGAGTTCCTGCTTCAACATCACAGAGAAGAATTAAAGCGCGATCAATGCCACTGGAACCCGTTCCACGGTCGTCTGTCACGCTGTCGTTAATGCTGCTGCCGCTCCCCCTCGGTGGCGTCGAGATGTCGGTCATCTCTCCTTTCTGCACAGGTCCAGTCATCGTCGCTGCTGGTGGCAGCGGGGTGGGCTCTTCGATGTTCTTTGCTGCTAGGTCCGCTAGTTTGGATTTCTTCGCTGCATAATTCGTTGGTATCGCCGGTATCTTCCGTCAACATTCTCTATATCAACAGAAATGTTCATATCCACACCTTCCGGCTGTTCCCGGGGATACCGTTTCTGCTCCTGCTCCTGGATCAGAGAATGTTGACGACGGCGATGCAGTGGTTGTCTGTTCGTGCGTGTTCTAGTAGTCGCTTGTCTTCTCAGGAGCAGCACACGCTGTCTCAGTCGGTCGAACACCACCGTGTTTTACGAGTTTATGTTTCAGGGACGCTACGGGAAAGAGTTTGTCAAGGACAGCATTCGACGGAAGAATCAGATGGACTTCTTTTGCAGTGCCACCCAGTTTCCTAATTCTGCCAATAAATCTCCTTCCTCTGCTTTTGCAGCTAGGTACTTCTTCACTACTCTCCAACTTACCAGCGTATGCTACCGCTCCTACCTCGAGACTCTCGTTATAGCGAGAGAGATCTGTCGTCGATGCCTGCATTATGAGTGAGTGTGGTTTTTCCTGTGAAATCTCAGTTCCTGCTTCAACATCACATAGAAGAATTAAAGCGCGATCAATGCCACTGGAACTCCTTCCACGGTCGTCTGTCACGCTGTCGTTAATGCTGCTGCCGCTCCCCCTCGGTGGCGTCGAGATGTCGGTCATCTCTCCTTTCTGCACAGGTCCAGTCATCGTCGCTGCTGGTGGCAGCGGGGTGGGCTCTTCGATGTTCTTTGCTGCTAGGTCCGCTAGTTTGAATTTCTTCGCTGCATAATTCGTTGGTATCGCCGGTATCTTCCGTCAACATTCTCTATATCAACAGAAATGTTCATATCCACACCTTCCGGCTGTTCCCGGGGATATCGTTTCTGCTCTTGCTCCTGGATCAGAGAATGAGGACGACGGCGATGCAGTGGTTGTCTGTTCGTGCGTGTTCTAGTAGTCGCTTGTCTTCTCAGGAGCAGCACACGCTGTCTCAGTCGGTCGAACACCACCGTGTTTTACGAGTTTATGTTTCAGGGACGCTACGGGAAAGAGTTTGTCCAGGACAGCATTCGATGGAAGAATCAGATGGGCTTTATTTGCAATGCCACCCAGTTTCCTAATTCTGCCAATAAATCTCCTTCCTCTGCTTTTGCAGCTAGGTACCTCTTCACTACTCTCCAACTTACCAGCGTATGCTACCGCTCCTACCTCGAGACTCTCGTTATAGCGAGAGAGATCTGTCGTCGATGCCTGCATTACGAGTGAGTGTGGTTTTTCCTGTAAAATCTCAGTTCCTGCTTCAACATCACATAGAAGAATTAAAGCGCGATCAATGCCACTGGAACTCCTTCCACGGTCGTCTGTCACGCTGTCGTTAATGCTGCTGCCGCTCCCCCTCGGTGGCGTCGAGATGTCGGTCATCTCTCCTTTCTGCACAGGTCCAGTCATCGTCGCTGCTGGTGGCAGCGGGGTGGGCTCTTCGATGTTCTTTGCTGCTAGGTCCGCTAGTTTGGATTTCTTCGCTGCATAATTCGTTGGTATCGCCGGTATCTTCCGTCAACATTCTCTATATCAACAGAAATGTTCATATCCACACCTTCCGGCTGTTCCCGGGGATATCGTTTCTGCTCCTGCTCCTGGATCAGAGAATGAGGACGACGGCGATGCAGTGGTTGTCTGTTCGTGCGTGTTCTAGTAGTCGCTTGTCTTCTCAGGAGCAGCACACGCTGTCTCAGTCGGTCTAACACCACCGTTTTTTACGAGTTTATGTTTCAGGGACGCTACGGGAAAGAGTTTGTCCAGGACAGCATTCGATGGAAGAATCAGATGGGCTTTATTTGCAATGCTACCCAGTTTCCTAATTCTGCCAATAAATCTCCTTCCTCTGCTTTTGCAGCTAGGTACTTCTTCACTACTCTCCAACTTACCAGCGTATGCTACCGCTCCTACCTCGAGACTCTCGTTATAGCGAGAGAGATCTGTCGTCGATGCCTGCATTACGAGTGAGTGTGGTTTTTCCTGTAAAATCTCAGTTCCTGCTTGAACATCACATAGAAGAATTAAAGCGCGATCAATGCCACTGGAACTCCTTCCACGGTCGTCTGTCACGCTGTCGTTAATGCTGCTGCCGCTCCCCCTCGGTGGCGTCGAGATGTCGGTCATCTCTCCTTTCTGCAGAGGTCCAGTCATAGTCGCTGCTGGTGGCAGCGGGGTGGGCTCTTCGATTTCTTTGCTGCTAGGTCTGCTAGTTTGGATTTCTTCGCTGCATAATTCGTTGGTATTGCCGGTATCTTCCGTCAACATTCTCCATATCAACAGAAATGTTCATATCCACACCTTCCTGCTGTTCCCGGGGATATCGTTTCTGCTCTTGCTCCTGGATCAGAGAATGAGGACGACGGCGATGCAGTGGTTGTCTGTTCGTGCGTGTTCTAGTAGTCGCTTGTCTTCTCAGGAGCAGCACACGCTGTCTCAGTCGGTCGAACACCACCGTTTTTTACGAGTTTATGTTTCAGGGACGCTACGGGAAAGAGTTTGTCCAGGACAGCATTCGACGGAAGAATCAGATGGGCTTTTTTTGCAATGCCACCCAGTTTCCTAATATTGCCAACGATTTTCCTTCCTCTCCAGTTGCTGCTGCGTCCTTCTTCACTACTCTCCAACTCACCAGCGTATGCTACCGCTCCAATCTTCAGACTCTTAGCATAGCGCGAGAGAACTGTCGTCGACTCCTGCATTATGAGTGAGTGTGGTGTTTGTTGTGAAGTCTCGTTTCCTTTTGGAACATCAGAAAGAAGAATTGAAGTGCGATCAATGGCAATGGAACTGGTTTCACAGTCGTTTGTTCTGCCGTTTTTGAAGCTGCCGATGCCGCCCCCTCAGTTGCGCCGAGATGTCAGTCATCTCTCCTTTCTCCACAAGTCTGGTCATCGTCGCTGCTGGTGGCAGCGGGGGGAGCTCTTCGATATTCTTCATTCCTAAGTCTGCTACTTCTAATTTCTCCGCTGCATCCTTCGTTCGTGTCGACGGTAACTTCGGTCTTCCGTCCACATTCTCTATACCAACAGAAACGTTCGGATCCACACTTTCCGGCTGTCCTGTAAACATCGTTTCAGCGCTTGCAGCTGGATCAGAGAGTGAGGACGACGGCGATGCAGTGGCTGTCTGCTCGTGCGTGTTCTCGTACTTGCGTGTCTTTTTAGGAGCAGCACATCATGTCTCAGTCGCCCGAGCAGCACGGTGTTTTAAGAATTTCTGTTTCAGGGATCCTAATGGAGAGAGTTTGTCCAGGAGAACTTTTGAAGGAAGGGTCATACACGCCTTTTTTGCAATGCCACCCAGTTTCCTAATTTTGCCAATAAATCTCCTTCCTCTGCTTTTGCAGCTAGGTACTTCTTCACTACTCTTCAACTCACAAGCGTATGCTACCGCTCCTATCTTGACATTCTTAGCATAGCGCGAGAGAACTGTCGTCGACTCCTACATTATGAGTGAGTGTGGTGTTTGTTGTGAAGTCGCGTTTCCTTCTGGAACATCAGAAAGAAGAATTGGAGCGCGATCAATGGCAATGGCACTGGTTTCACAGTCGTTTGTTCTGCCGTTTTTGAAAGCTGCCGATGCCGCCCCTCAGTTGCGCCGAGATGTCAGTCATCTCTCCTCTCTCCACAAGTCTGGTCATCGTCGCTGCTGGTGGCAGCGGGGGGAGCTCTTCGATGTTCTTTGCTGCTAGGTATCCTCCGTCAACATTCTCTATATCAACAGAAATGTTCATATCCACACCTTCCGGCTGTTCCCGGGGACATCGTTTCTGCTCTTGCTCCTGGATCAGATAATGAGGACGACGGCGATGCAGTGGTTGTCTGTTCGTGCGTGTTTCTGGTAGTCTCTTGTCTTCTCAGGAGCAGCACACGCTGTCTCAGTCGGTCGAACACCACCGTGTTTTTCGAGGTTTATGTTTCAGGGACGCTACGGGAAAGAGTTTGTCCAGGAGAGCATTCGACGGAGGAATCAGATGGGCTTTTTTTGCAATGCTACCCAGTTTCCTAATTTTGCCAATAAATCTCCTTCCTCTGCTTTTTGCAGCTAGGTACTTCTTCACTACTCTCCAACTTACCAGCGTATGCTACCGCTCCTACCTCGAGACTCTCATTATAGCGAGAGAGATCTGTCGTCGATGCCTGCATTATGAGTGAGTGTGGTTTTTCCTGTAAAATCTCAGTTCCTGCTTGAACATCACATAGAAGAATCAAAGCGCGATCAATGCCACTGGAACTCGTTCCACGGTCGCCTTGCCACGCTGTCGTTAACGCTGCTGCCGCTCCCCCTCGGTAGCGTCGAGATGTCAGTCATCTCTCCTTTCTGCACAGGTCCAGTCATCGTCGCTGCTGGTGGGAGCGGGGTGGGCTCTTCGATGTTCTTTGCTGCTAGGTATCCTCCGTCAACATTCTCTATATCAACAGAAATGTTCATATCCACACCTTCCGGCTGTTCCGGGGACATCGTTTCATCGCTTGCAGCTGGATCAGAGAGTGAGGACGACGGCGATGCAGTGGTTGTCTGTTCGTGCGTGTTCTAGTAGTCGCATGTCTTCTCAGGAGCAGCAAACGCTGTCTCAGTCGGTCGAACACCACCGTGTTTTTCGAGTTTATGTTTCAGGGACGCTACGGGAAAGAGTTTGTCCAGGAGAGCATTCGACGTAGGAATCAAATGGGCTTTTTTTGCAATGCTACCCAGTTTCCTATTTTGCCAGTAAATCTCCTTCCTCTGCTTTTGCAGCTAGGTACTCCTTCACTACTCTCCAACTTACCAGCGTATGCTACCGCTCCTACCTCGAGACTCTCATTATAGCGAGAGAGATCTGTCGTCGATGCCTGCATTATGAGTGAGTGTGGTTTTTCCTGTAAAATCTCAGTTTCCTGCTTGAACATCACATAGAAGAATTAAAGCGCGATCAATGCCACTGGAACTCGTTCCACGGTCGTCTGCCACGCTGTCGTTAATGCTGCTGCCGCTCCCCCTCGGTGGCGTCGAGATGTCGGTCATCTCTCCTTTCTGCACAGGTCCAGTCATCGTCGCTGCTGGTGGCAGCGGGTGGGCTCTTCGATGTTCTTTGCTGCTAGGTCCGCTAGTTTGGATTTTTTCGCTGCATAATTCGTTGGTATCGCCGGTATCTTCCGTCAACATTCTCTATATCAACAGAAATGTTCATATCCACACCTTCCGGCTGTTCCCGGGGACATCGTTTCTGCTCTTGCTCCTGGATCAGAGAATGAGGACGACGGCGATGCAGTGGTTGTCTGTTCGTGCGTGTTCTAGTAGTCGCTTGTCTCTCAGGAGCAGCACACGCTGTCTCAGTCGGTCTAACACCACCGTTTTTACGAGTTTATGTTTCAGGGACGCTACAAGGGGAAAGAGTTTGGTCCAGGACAGCATTCGATGGAAGAATCAGATGGGCTTTATTTGCAATGCCACCCAGTTTCCTAATTCTGCCAATAAATCTCCTTCCTCTGCTTTTGCAGCTAGGTACTTCTTCACTACTCTCCACTTACCAGCGTATGCTACCGCTCCTACCTCGAGACTCTCGTTATAGCGAGAGAGATCTGTCGTCGATGCCTGCATTACGAGTGAGTGTGGTGTTTGTTGTGAGTCTCCTTTCCTTCTGGAACACTACTCTTCAACTCACAAGCGTATGCTACCGCTCCTATCTTGAGATTCTTAGCATAGCGCGAGAGAACTGTCGTCTCGACTCCTACATTATGAGTGAGTGTGGTGTTTGTTGTGAAGTCGCGTTTCCTTCTGGAACATCAGAAAGAAGAATTGAAGCGCGATCAATGGCAATGGCACTGGTTTCACAGTCGTTTGTTCTGCCGTTTTTGAAGCTGCCGATGCCGCCCCTCAGTTGCGCCGAGATGTCAGTCATCTCTCCTTTCTCCACAAGTCTGGTGCATCGTCGCTGCTGGTGGCAGCGGGGGGAGCTCTTCCATGTTCTCTGCTGCTAGGTATCCTCCGTCAACATTCTCTATATCAACAGAAATGTTCATATCCACACCTTCCGGCTGTTCCCGGGGACATCGTTTCTGCTCTTGCTCCTGGATCAGAGAATGAGGACGACGGCGATGCAGTGGTTGTCTGTTCGTGCGTGTTCTAGTAGTCGCTTGTCTTCTCAGGAGCAGCACACGCTGTCTCAGTCGGTCGAACACCACCGTGTTTTTACGAGTTATGTTTCAGGGACGCTACGGGAAAGAGTTTGTCCAGGGACAGCATTCGATGGAAGAATCAGATGGGCTTTTTTTGCAATGCCACCCAGTTTCCTAATCTCGCCAAAGATTTTCCTTCCTCTCCAGTTGCTGCTGCGTCCTTCTTCACTACTCTCCAACTCACCAGCGTATGCTACCGCTCCTATCTTGACATTCTTAGCATAGCGCGAGAGACTGTCGTCGACTCCTGCATTATGAGTGAATGTGGTGTTTGTTGTGAAGTCTCCTTTCCTTCTGGAACATCAGAAAGAAGAATTGAAGCGCGATCAATGGCAATGGAACTGGTTTCACAGTCGTTTGTTCTGCCGTTTTTGAAGCTGCCGATGCCGCCCCTCAGTTGCGCCGAGATGTCAGTCATCTCTCCTCTCTCCACAAGTCTGGTCATCGTCGCTGCTGGTGGCAGCGGGGGGAGCTCTTCGATATTCTTCACTCCTAAGTCTGCTACTTCTAATTTCTCCGCTGCAATCTTCGTTCGTGTCGACGGTAACTTCGGTCTACCGTCCACATTGTCTATACCAACAGAAACGTTCGGATCCACACTTTCCGGCTGTCCTGTAAACATCGTTTCAGCGCTTGCAGCTGGATCAGAGAGTGAGGACGACTGGCGATGCAGTGGTTGTCTGCTCGTGCGTGTTCTCGTACTTGCGTGTCTTTTTAGGAGCAGCACTTCATGTCTCAGTCGCCCGAGCAGCACGGTGTTTTAAGAATTTCTGTTTCAGGGATCCTACTGGGGAGAGTTTGTCCAGGAGAACTTTTGAAGGAAGGTTCATACACGCCTTTTTTGCAATGCCACCCAGTTTCCTAATTTGCCAATAAATCTCCTCCTCTGCTTTTGCAGCTAGGTACTTCTCACTACTCTTCAACTCACAAGCGTATGCTACCGCTCCTATCTTGAGATTCTTAGCATAGCGCGAGGAGAACTGTCGTCGACTCCTACATTATGAGTGAGTGTGGTGTTTGTTTGTGAAGTCGCGTTTCCTTCTGGAACATCAGAAAGAAGAATTGAAGCGCGATCAATGGCAATGGCACTGGTTTCACAGTCGTTTGTTCTGCCGTTTTTGAAGCTGCCGATGCCGCCCCTCAGTTGCGCCGAGATGTCAAGTCTCTCTCCGCTCTCCACAAGTCTGGTCATCGTCGCTGCTGGTGGCAGCGGGGGGAGCTCTTCGATGTTCTTTGCTGCTAGGTATCCTCCGTCAACATTCTCTATATCAACAGAAATGTTCATATCCACACCTTCCGGCTGTTCCCGGGGACATCGTTTCTGCTCTTGCTCCTGGATCAGATAATGAGGACGACGGCGATGCAGTGGTTGTCTGTTCGTGCGTGTTCTGGTAGTCGCTTGTCTTCTCAGGAGCAGCACACGCTGTCTCAAGTCGGTCGAACACACCGTGTTTTTCGAGTTTATGTTTCAGGGACGCTACGGGAAAGAGTTGTCCAGGAGAGCATTCGACGGAGGAATCAGATGGGCTTTATTTGCAATGCTACCCAGTTTCCTAATTTTGCCAATAAATCTCCTTCCTCTGCTTTTGCAGCTAGGTCCTTCTTCACTACTCTCCAACTTACCAGCGCGTGCTACCGCTCCTACCTCGAGACTCTCATTATAGCGAGAGAGATCTGTCGTCGATGCCTGCATTATGAGTGAGTGTGGTTTTTCCTGTAAAATCTCAGTTCCTGCTTGAACATCACATAGAAGAATTAAAGCGCGATCAATGCCACTGGAACTCGTTCCACGGTCGTCTGCCACGCTGTCGTTAATGCTGCTGCCGCTCCCCCTCGGTGGCGTCGAGATGTCGGTCATCTCTCCTTTCTGCACAGGTCCAGTCATCGTCGCTGCTGGTGGCAGCGGGGTGGGCTCTTCGATGTTCTTTGCTGCTAGGTCTGCTAGTTTGGATTTTTTCCCTGCATAATTCGTTGGTATCGCCGGTATCTTCCGTCAACATTCTCTATATCAATAGAAATGTTCATATCCACACCTTCCGGCTGTTCCCGGGGACATCGTTTCTGCTCTTGCTCCTGGATCAGAGAATGAGGACGACGGCGATGCAGTGGTTGTCTGTTCGTGCGTGTTCTGGTAGTCTCTTGTCTTCTCAGGAGCAGCACACGCTGTCTCAGTCGGTCGAACACCACCGTGTTTTTCGAGTTTATGTTTCAGGGACGCTACGGGAAAGAGTTTGTCCAGGAGAGCATTCGACGGAGGAATCAGATGGGCTTTTTTTGCAATGCTACCCAGTTTCCTAATTTTGCCAATAAATCTCCTTCCTCTGCTTTTGCAGCTAGGTACTTCTTCACTACTCTCCAACTTACCAGCGTATGCTACCGCTCCTACCTCGAGACTCTCATTATAGCGAGAGAGATCTGTCGTCGATGCCTGCATTATGAGTGAGTGTGGTTTTTCCTGTAAAATCTCAGTTCCTGCTTGAACATCACATAGAAGAATCAAAGCGCGATCAATGCCACTGGAACTCGTTCCACGGTCGCCTGCCACGCTGTCGTTAACGCTGCTGCCGCTCCCCCTCGGTAGCGTCGAGATGTCAGTCATCTCTCCTTTCTGCACAGGTCCAGTCATCGTCGCTGCTGGTGGGAGCGGGGTGGGCTCTTCGATGTTCTTTGCTGCTAGGTATCCTCCGTCAACATTCTCTATATCAACAGAAATGTTCATATCCACACCTTCCGGCTGTTCCCCGGGACATCGTTTCAGCGCTTGCAGCTGGATCAGAGAGTGAGGACGACGGCGATGCAGTGGTTGTCTGTTCGTGCGTGTTCTAGTAGTCGCTTGTCTTCTCAGGAGCAGCAAACGCTGTCTCAGTCGGTCGAACACCACCGTGTTTTTCGAGTTTATGTTTCAGGGACGCTACGGGAAAGAGTTTGTCCAGGAGAGCATTCGACGTAGGAATCAAATGGGCTTTTTTTGCAATGCTACCCAGTTTCCTAATTTTGCCAGTAAATCTCCTTCCTCTGCTTTTGCAGCTAGGTACTCCTTCACTACTCTCCAACTTACCAGCGTATGCTACCGCTCCTACCTCGAGACTCTCATTATAGCGAGAGAGATCTGTCGTCGATGCCTGCATTATGAGTGAGTGTGGTTTTTCCTGTAAAATCTCAGTTCCTGCTTGAACATCACATAGAAGAATTAAAGCGCGATCAATGCCACTGGAACTCGTTCCACGGTCGTCTGCCACGCTGTCGTTAATGCTGCTGCCGCTCCCCCTCGGTGGCGTCGAGATGTCGGTCATCTCTCCTTTCTGCACAGGTCCAGTCATCGTCGCTGCTGGTGGCAGCGGGGTGGGCTCTTCGATGTTCTTTGCTGCTAGGTCCGCTAGTTTGGATTTTTTCGCTGCATAATTCGTTGGTATCGCCGGTATCTTCCGTCAACATTCTCTATATCAACAGAAATGTTCATATCCACACCTTCCGGCTGTTCCCGGGGACATCGTTTCTGCTCTTGCTCCTGGATCAGAGAATGAGGACGACGGCGATGCAGTGGTTGTCTGTTCGTGCGTGTTCTAGTAGTCGCTTGTCTTCTCAGGAGCAGCACACGCTGTCTCAGTCGGTCTAACACCACCGTTTTTTACGAGTTTATGTTTCAGGGACGCTACGGGAAAGAGTTTGTCCAGGACAGCATTCGATGGAAGAATCAGATGGGCTTTATTTGCAATGCCACCCAGTTTCCTAATTCTGCCAATAAATCTCCTTCCTCTGCTTTTGCAGCTAGGTACTTCTTCACTACTCTCCAACTTACCAGCGTATGCTACCGCTCCTACCTCGAGACTCTCGTTATAGCGAGAGAGATCTGTCGTCGATGCCTGCATTACGAGTGAGTGTGGTGTTTGTTGTGAAGTCTCCTTTCCTTCTGGAACACTACTCTTCAACTCACAAGCGTATGCTACCGCTCCTATCTTGAGATTCTTAGCATAGCGCGAGAGAACTGTCGTCGACTCCTACATTATGAGTGAGTGTGGTGTTTGTTGTGAAGTCGCGTTTCCTTCTGGAACATCAGAAAGAAGAATTGAAGCGCGATCAATGGCAATGGCACTGGTTTCACAGTCGTTTGTTCTGCCGTTTTTGAAGCTGCCGATGCCGCCCCTCAGTTGCGCCGAGATGTCAGTCATCTCTCCTTTCTCCACAAGTCTGGTCATCGTCGCTGCTGGTGGCAGCGGGGGGAGCTCTTCCATGTTCTCTGCTGCTAGGTATCCTCCGTCAACATTCTCTATATCAACAGAAATGTTCATATCCACACCTTCCGGCTGTTCCGGGGACATCGTTTCTGCTCTTGCTCCTGGATCAGAGAATGAGGACGACGGCGATGCAGTGGTTGTCTGTTCGTGCGTGTTCTAGTAGTCGCTTGTCTTCTCAGGAGCAGCACACGCTGTCTCAGTCGGTCGAACACCACCGTGTTTTACGAGTTTATGTTTCAGGGACGCTACGGGAAAGAGTTTGTCCAGGACAGCATTCGATGGAAGAATCAGATGGGCTTTTTTTGCAATGCCACCCAGTTTCCTAATCTCGCCAAAGATTTTCCTTCCTCTCCAGTTGCTGCTGCGTCCTTCTTCACTACTCTCCAACTCACCAGCGTATGCTACCGCTCCTATCTTGACATTCTTAGCATAGCGCGAGAGAACTGTCGTCGACTCCTGCATTATGAGTGAATGTGGTGTTTGTTGTGAAGTCTCCTTTCCTTCTGGAACATCAGAAAGAAGAATTGAAGCGCGATCAATGGCAATGGAACTGGTTTCACAGTCGTTTGTTCTGCCGTTTTTGAAGCTGCCGATGCCGCCCCTCAGTTGCGCCGAGATGTCAGTCATCTCTCCTCTCTCCACAAGTCTGGTCATCGTCGCTGCTGGTGGCAGCGGGGGGAGCTCTTCGATATTCTTCACTCCTAAGTCTGCTACTTCTAATTTCTCCGCTGCATCCTTCGTTCGTGTCGACGGTAACTTCGGTCTACCGTCCACATTGTCTATACCAACAGAAACGTTCGGATCCACACTTTCCGGCTGTCCTGTAAACATCGTTTCAGCGCTTGCAGCTGGATCAGAGAGTGAGGACGACGGCGATGCAGTGGTTGTCTGCTCGTGCGTGTTCTCGTACTTGCGTGTCTTTTTAGGAGCAGCACATCATGTCTCAGTCGCCCGAGCAGCACGGTGTTTTAAGAATTTCTGTTTCAGGGATCCTACTGGGGAGAGTTTGTCCAGGAGAACTTTTGAAGGAAGGTTCATACACGCCTTTTTTGCAATGCCACCCAGTTTCCTAATTTTGCCAATAAATCTCCTTCCTCTGCTTTTGCAGCTAGGTACTTCTTCACTACTCTTCAACTCACAAGCGTATGCTACCGCTCCTATCTTGAGATTCTTAGCATAGCGCGAGAGAACTGTCGTCGACTCCTACATTATGAGTGAGTGTGGTGTTTGTTGTGAAGTCGCGTTTCCTTCTGGAACATCAGAAAGAAGAATTGAAGCGCGATCAATGGCAATGGCACTGGTTTCACAGTCGTTTGTTCTGCCGTTTTTGAAGCTGCCGATGCCGCCCCTCAGTTGCGCCGAGATGTCAGTCATCTCTCCGCTCTCCACAAGTCTGGTCATCGTCGCTGCTGGTGGCAGCGGGGGGAGCTCTTCGATGTTCTTTGCTGCTAGGTATCCTCCGTCAACATTCTCTATATCAACAGAAATGTTCATATCCACACCTTCCGGCTGTTCCCGGGGACATCGTTTCTGCTCTTGCTCCTGGATCAGATAATGAGGACGACGGCGATGCAGTGGTTGTCTGTTCGTGCGTGTTCTGGTAGTCGCTTGTCTTCTCAGGAGCAGCACACGCTGTCTCAGTCGGTCGAACACCACCGTGTTTTTCGAGTTTATGTTTCAGGGACGCTACGGGAAAGAGTTTGTCCAGGAGAGCATTCGACGGAGGAATCAGATGGGCTTTATTTGCAATGCTACCCAGTTTCCTAATTTTGCCAATAAATCTCCTTCCTCTGCTTTTGCAGCTAGGTCCTTCTTCACTACTCTCCAACTTACCAGCGCGTGCTACCGCTCCTACCTCGAGACTCTCATTATAGCGAGAGAGATCTGTCGTCGATGCCTGCATTATGAGTGAGTGTGGTTTTTCCTGTAAAATCTCAGTTCCTGCTTGAACATCACATAGAAGAATTAAAGCGCGATCAATGCCACTGGAACTCGTTCCACGGTCGTCTGCCACGCTGTCGTTAATGCTGCTGCCGCTCCCCCTCGGTGGCGTCGAGATGTCGGTCATCTCTCCTTTCTGCACAGGTCCAGTCATCGTCGCTGCTGGTGGCAGCGGGGTGGGCTCTTCGATGTTCTTTGCTGCTAGGTCTGCTAGTTTGGATTTTTTCCCTGCATAATTCGTTGGTATCGCCGGTATCTTCCGTCAACATTCTCTATATCAATAGAAATGTTCATATCCACACCTTCCGGCTGTTCCCGGGGACATCGTTTCTGCTCTTGCTCCTGGATCAGAGAATGAGGACGACGGCGATGCAGTGGTTGTCTGTTCGTGCGTGTTCTAGTAGTCGCTTGTCTTCTCAGGAGCAGCAAACGCTGTCTCAGTCGGTCGAACACCACCGTGTTTTACGAGTTTATGTTTCAGGGATGCTATGGGAAAGAGTTTGTCCAGGACAGCATTCGACGGAAGAATCAGATGGGCTTTTTTTGCAATGCCACCCAGTTTCCTAATCTCGCCAAAGATTTTCCTTCCTCTCCAGTTGCTGCTGCGTCCTTCTTCACTACTCTCCAACACACCAGCGTATGCTACCGCTCCTATCTTGAGATTCTTAGCATAGCGCGAGAGAACTGTCGTCGACTCCTGCACTATGAGTGAGTGTGGTGTTTGTTGTGAAGTCTCCTTTCCTTCTGGAACATCAGAAAGAAGAATTGAAGCGCGATCAATGGCAATGGAACTGGTTTCACAGTCGTTTGTTCTGCCGTTTTTGAAGCTGCCGATGCCGCCCCTCAGTTGCGCCGAGATGTCAGTCATCTCTCCTCTCTCCACAAGTCTGGTCATCGTCGCTGCTGGTGGCAGCGGGGGGAGCTCTTCGATATTCTTCACTCCTAAGTCTGCTACTTCTAATTTCTCCGCTGCATCCTTCGTTCGTGTCGACGGTAACTTCGGTCTCCCGTCCACATTGTCTATACCAACAGAAACGTTCGGATCCACACTTTCCGGCTGTCCTGTAAACATCGTTTCAGCGCTTGCAGCTGGATCAGAGAGTGAGGACGACGGCGATGCAGTGGCTGTCTGCTCGTGCGTGTTCTCGTACTTGCGTGTCTTTTTAGGAGCAGCACATCATGTCTCAGTCGCCCGAGCAGCACGGTGTTTTAAGAATTTCTGTTTCAGGGATCCTAATGGAGAGAGTATGTCCAGGAGAACTTTGGAAGGAAGGGTCATACACGCCTTTTTTGCAATGCCACCCAGTTTCCTAATTTTGCCAATAAATCTCCTTCCTCTGCTTTTGCAGCTAGGTACTTCTTCACTACTCTTCAACTCACAAGCGTATGCTACCGCTCCTATCTTGAGATTCTTAGCATAGCGCGAGAGAACTGTCGTCGACTCCTGCATTATGAGTGAGTGTGGTGTTTGTTGTGAAGTCTCCTTTCCTTCTGGAACACTACTCTTCAACTCACAAGCGTATGCTACCGCTCCTATCTTGAGATTCTTAGCATAGCGCGAGAGAACTGTCGTCGACTCCTACATTATGAGTGAGTGTGGTGTTTGTTGTGAAGTCGCGTTTCCTTCTGGAACATCAGAAAGAAGAATTGAAGCGCGATCAATGGCAATGGCACTGGTTTCACAGTCGTTTGTTCTGCCGTTTTTGAAGCTGCCGATGCCGCCCCTCAGTTGCGCCGAGATGTCAGTCATCTCTCCGCTCTCCACAAGTCTGGTCATCGTCGCTGCTGGTGGCAGCGGGGGGAGCTCTTCGATGTTCTTTGCTGCTAGGTATCCTCCGTCAACATTCTCTATATCAACAGAAATGTTCATATCCACACCTTCCGGCTGTTCCCGGGGACATCGTTTCTGCTCTTGCTCCTGGATCAGATAATGAGGACGACGGCGATGCAGTGGTTGTCTGTTCGTGCGTGTTCTGGTAGTCGCTTGTCTTCTCAGGAGCAGCACACGCTGTCTCAGTCGGTCGAACACCACCGTGTTTTTCGAGTTTATGTTTCAGGGACGCTACGGGAAAGAGTTTGTCCAGGAGAGCATTCGACGGAGGAATCAGATGGGCTTTATTTGCAATGCTACCCAGTTTCCTAATTTTGCCAATAAATCTCCTTCCTCTGCTTTTGCAGCTAGGTCCTTCTTCACTACTCTCCAACTTACCAGCGCGTGCTACCGCTCCTACCTCGAGACTCTCATTATAGCGAGAGAGATCTGTCGTCGATGCCTGCATTATGAGTGAGTGTGGTTTTTCCTGTAAAATCTCAGTTCCTGCTTCAACATCACATAGAAGAATTAAAGCGCGATCAATGCCACTGGAACTCGTTCCACGGTCGTCTGCCACGCTGTCGTTAATGCTGCTGCCGCTCCCCCTCGGTGGCGTCGAGATGTCGGTCATCTCTCCTTTCTGCACAGGTCCAGTCATCGTCGCTGCTGGTGGCAGCGGGGTGGGCTCTTCGATGTTCTTTGCTGCTAGGTCTGCTAGTTTGGATTTTTTCCCTGCATAATTCGTTGGTATCGCCGGTATCTTCCGTCAACATTCTCTATATCAATAGAAATGTTCATATCCACACCTTCCGGCTGTTCCCGGGGACATCGTTTCTGCTCTTGCTCCTGGATCAGAGAATGAGGACGACGGCGATGCAGTGGTTGTCTGTTCGTGCGTGTTCTAGTAGTCGCTTGTCTTCTCAGGAGCAGCAAACGCTGTCTCAGTCGGTCGAACACCACCGTGTTTTACGAGTTTATGTTTCAGGGATGCTATGGGAAAGAGTTTGTCCAGGACAGCATTCGACGGAAGAATCAGATGGGCTTTTTTTGCAATGCCACCCAGTTTCCTAATCTCGCCAAAGATTTTCCTTCCTCTCCAGTTGCTGCTGCGTCCTTCTTCACTACTCTCCAACACACCAGCGTATGCTACCGCTCCTATCTTGAGATTCTTAGCATAGCGCGAGAGAACTGTCGTCGACTCCTGCACTATGAGTGAGTGTGGTGTTTGTTGTGAAGTCTCCTTTCCTTCTGGAACATCAGAAAGAAGAATTGAAGCGCGATCAATGGCAATGGAACTGGTTTCACAGTCGTTTGTTCTGCCGTTTTTGAAGCTGCCGATGCCGCCCCTCAGTTGCGCCGAGATGTCAGTCATCTCTCCTCTCTCCACAAGTCTGGTCATCGTCGCTGCTGGTGGCAGCGGGGGGAGCTCTTCGATATTCTTCACTCCTAAGTCTGCTACTTCTAATTTCTCCGCTGCATCCTTCGTTCGTGTCGACGGTAACTTCGGTCTCCCGTCCACATTGTCTATACCAACAGAAACGTTCGGATCCACACTTTCCGGCTGTCCTGTAAACATCGTTTCAGCGCTTGCAGCTGGATCAGAGAGTGAGGACGACGGCGATGCAGTGGCTGTCTGCTCGTGCGTGTTCTCGTACTTGCGTGTCTTTTTAGGAGCAGCACATCATGTCTCAGTCGCCCGAGCAGCACGGTGTTTTAAGAATTTCTGTTTCAGGGATCCTAATGGAGAGAGTATGTCCAGGAGAACTTTGGAAGGAAGGGTCATACACGCCTTTTTTGCAATGCCACCCAGTTTCCTAATTTTGCCAATAAATCTCCTTCCTCTGCTTTTGCAGCTAGGTACTTCTTCACTACTCTTCAACTCACAAGCGTATGCTACCGCTCCTATCTTGAGATTCTTAGCATAGCGCGAGAGAACTGTCGTCGACTCCTGCATTATGAGTGAGTGTGGTGTTTGTTGTGAAGTCTCCTTTCCTTCTGGAACACTACTCTTCAACTCACAAGCGTATGCTACCGCTCCTATCTTGAGATTCTTAGCATAGCGCGAGAGAACTGTCGTCGACTCCTACATTATGAGTGAGTGTGGTGTTTGTTGTGAAGTCGCGTTTCCTTCTGGAACATCAGAAAGAAGAATTGAAGCGCGATCAATGGCAATGGCACTGGTTTCACAGTCGTTTGTTCTGCCGTTTTTGAAGCTGCCGATGCCGCCCCTCAGTTGCGCCGAGATGTCAGTCATCTCTCCTCTCTCCACAGGTCTGGTCATCGTCGCTGCTGGTGGCAGCGGGGGGAGCTCTTCGATGTTCTTTGCTGCTAGGTATCCTCCGTCAACATTCTCTATATCAACAGAAATGTTCATATCCACACCTTCCGGCTGTTCCCGGGGACATCGTTTCTGCTCTTGCTCCTGGATCAGATAATGAGGACGACGGCGATGCAGTGGTTGTCTGTTCGTGCGTGTTCTGGTAGTCGCTTGTCTTCTCAGGAGCAGCACACGCTGTCTCAGTCGGTCGAACACCACCGTGTTTTTCGAGTTTATGTTTCAGGGACGCTACGGGAAAGAGTTTGTCCAGGAGAGCATTCGACGGAGGAATCAGATGGGCTTTTTCTGCAATGCTACCCAGTTTCCTAATTTTGCCAATAAATCTCCTTCCTCTGCTTTTGCAGCTAGGTCCTTCTTCACTACTCTCCAACTTACCAGCGTATGCTACCGCTCCTACCTCGAAACTCTCATTATAGCGAGAGAGATCTGTCGTCGATGCCTGCATTATGAGTGAGTGTGGTTTTTCCTGTAAAATCTCAGTTCCTGCTTGAACATCACATAGAAGAATAAAAGCGCGATCAATGCCACTGGAACTCGTTCCACGGTCGTCTGCCACGCTGTCGTTAATGCTGCTGCCGCTCCCCCTCGGTGGCGTCGAGATGTCGGTCATCTCTCCTTTCTGCACAGGTCCAGTCATCGTCGCTGCTGGTGGCAGCGGGGTGGGCTCTTCGATGTTCTTTGCTGCTAGGTCTGCTAGTTTGGATTTTTTCCCTGCATAATTCGTTGGTATCGCCGGTATCTTCCGTCAACATTCTCCATATCAACAGAAATGTTCATATCCACACCTTCCGGCTGTTCCCGGGGACATCGTTTCTGCTCTTGCTCCTGGATCAGAGAATGAGGACGACGGCGATGCAGTGGTTGTCTGTTCGTGCGTGTTCTAGTAGTCGCTTGTCTTCTCAGGAGCAGCAAACGCTGTCTCAGTCGGTCGAACACCACCGTGTTTTACGAGTTTATGTTTCAGGGATGCTATGGGAAAGAGTTTGTCCAGGACAGCATTCGACGGAAGAATCAGATGGGCTTTTTTTGCAATGCCACCCAGTTTCCTAATCTCGCCAAAGATTTTCCTTCCTCTCCAGTTGCTGCTGCGTCCTTCTTCACTACTCTCCAACTCACCAGCGTATGCTACCGCTCCTATCTTGAGATTCTTAGCATAGCGCGAGAGAACTGTCGTCGACTCCTGCATTATGAGTGAGTGTGGTGTTTGTTGTGAAGTCTCCTTTCCTTCTGGAACAGTACTCTCCAACACACCAGCGTATGCTACCGCTCCTATCTTGAGATTCTTAGCATAGCGCGAGAGAACTGTCGTCGACTCCTGCACTATGAGTGAGTGTGGTGTTTGTTGTGAAGTCTCCTTTCCTTCTGGAACATCAGAAAGAAGAATTGAAGCGCGATCAATGGCAATGGAACTGGTTTCACAGTCGTTTGTTCTGCCGTTTTTGAAGCTGCCGATGCCGCCCCTCAGTTGCGCCGAGATGTCAGTCATCTCTCCTCTCTCCACAAGTCTGGTCATCGTCGCTGCTGGTGGCAGCGGGGGGAGCTCTTCGATATTCTTCACTCCTAAGTCTGCTACTTCTAATTTCTCCGCTGCATCCTTCGTTCGTGTCGACGGTAACTTCGGTCTCCCGTCCACATTGTCTATACCAACAGAAACGTTCGGATCCACACTTTCCGGCTGTCCTGTAAACATCGTTTCAGCGCTTGCAGCTGGATCAGAGAGTGAGGACGACGGCGATGCAGTGGCTGTCTGCTCGTGCGTGTTCTCGTACTTGCGTGTCTTTTTAGGAGCAGCACATCATGTCTCAGTCGCCCGAGCAGCACGGTGTTTTAAGAATTTCTGTTTCAGGGATCCTAATGGAGAGAGTTTGTCCAGGATAACTTTGGAAGGAAGGGTCATACACGCCTTTTTTGCAATGCCACCCAGTTTCCTAATTTTGCCAATAAATCTCCTTCCTCTGCTTTTGCAGCTAGGTACTTCTTCACTACTCTTCAACTCACAAGCGTATGCTACCGCTCCTATCTTGAGATTCTTAGCATAGCGCGAGAGAACTGTCGTCGACTCCTGCATTATGAGTGAGTGTGGTGTTTGTTGTGAAGTCTCCTTTCCTTCTGGAACACTACTCTTCAACTCACAAGCGTATGCTACCGCTCCTATCTTGAGATTCTTAGCATAGCGCGAGAGAACTGTCGTCGACTCCTACATTATGAGTGAGTGTGGTGTTTGTTGTGAAGTCGCGTTTCCTTCTGGAACATCAGAAAGAAGAATTGGAGCGCGATCAATTGCAATGGCACTGGTTTCACAGTCGTTTGTTCTGCCGTTTTTGAAGCTGCCGATGCCGCCCCTCAGTTGCGCCGAGATGTCAGTCATCTCTCCTTTCTCCACAAGTCTGGTCATCGTCGCTGCTGGTGGCAGCGGGGGGAGCTCTTCGATGTTCTTTGCTGCTAGGTATCCTCCGTCAACATTCTCTATATCAAGAGAAATGTTCATATCCACACCTTCCGGCTGTTCCCGGGGACATCGTTTCTGCTCTTGCTCCTGGATCAGAGAATGAGGACGACGGCGATGCAGTGGTTGTCTGTTCGTGCGTGTTCTAGTAGTCGCTTGTCTTCTCAGGAGCAGCACACGCTGTCTCAGTCGGTCGGACACCACCGTTTTTTACGAGTTTATGTTTCAGGGACGCTACGGGAAAGAGTTTGTCCAGGACAGCATTCGATGGAAGAATCAGATGGGCTTTATTTGCAGTGCCACACAGTTTCCTAATTCTGCCAATAAATCTCCTTCCTCTGCTTTTGCAGCTAGGTACTTCTTCACTACTCTCCAACTTACCAGCGTATGCTACCGCTCCTACCTCGAGACTCTCGTTATAGCGAGAGAGATCTGCCGTCGATGCCTGCATTATGAGTGAGTGTGGTTTTTCCTGTAAAATCTCAGTTCCTGCTTCAACATCACATAGAAGAATTAAAGCGCGATCAATGCCACTGGAACTCCTTCCACGGTCGTCTGTCACGCTGTCGTTAATGTTGCTGCCGCTCCCCCTCGGTGGCGTCGAGATGTCGGTCATCTCTCCTTTCTGCACAGGTCCAGTCATCGTCGCTGCTGGTGGCAGCGGGGTGGGCTCTTCAATGTTCTTTGCTGCTAGGTCCGCTAGTTTGGATTTCTTCGGTGCATAATTCGTTGGTATCGCCGGTATCTTCCGTCAACATTCTCTATATCAACAGAAATGTTCATATCCACACCTTCCGGCTGTTCCCGGGGATACCGTTTCTGCTCCTGCTCCTGGATCAGAGAATGTTGACGACGGCGATGCAGTGGTTGTCTGTTCGTGCGTGTTCTAGTAGTCGCTTGTCTTCTCAGGAGCAGCACACGCTGTCTCAGTCGGTCGAACACCACCGTGTTTTACGAGTTTATGTTTCAGGGACGCTACGGGAAAGAGTTTGTCAAGGACAGCATTCGACGGAAGAATCAGATGGACTTCTTTTGCAGTGCCACCCAGTTTCCTAATTCTGCCAATAAATCTCCTTCCTCTGCTTTTGCAGCTAGGTACTTCTTCACTACTCTCCAACTTACCAGCGTATGCTACCGCTCCTACCTCGAGACTCTCGTTATAGCGAGAGAGATCTGTCGTCGATGCCTGCATTATG
>NW_026696724.1:0-101134 GCF_030435755.1 Ochotona princeps | reverse complement strand
GGCTTTGGCGCTGAAGTTGTCTAGTGAATGTGGAGTTGGTGGCATGTGAAACCCGCATGTGGAGCATTGGTTTGTGTGGGATGCTCGACCAGGTGCATTTCAATTCCTAGGCACTCAAAGGGCATGTAAGCCTAGAGTGTGAAAACTGAGTTTCCTTGAGAGCTCCGCTTGGAAGCCTGATGGTGTGTGAAGTTAGTGAGCCAAATGGAGTTGTTGTCCCACAAGAACCAATCGGCTGATTCTTCTTCAATATGCGCTTCACCAACATGCAGTGTTTCCTTGATTGAATTAGCTCTCACACCAATATTTGCGTCTAAGAGCCTTTGCATTGAGGGCTATCTGAAAATGGCTTTGGCGCTGAAGTTGTCTGTGAATGTGGAGTTGGTGGCATGTGAAACCCGCAGTGGAGCATTGGTTTGTGTGGATGCTCCTACCAGGTTCATTCCTACATAATGCACTCAAAGTGCATTAAGCCTAGAGTGTAAAAACTGAGTTTCCTTGAGAGCTGCATGGAAGCCTGATGGTGTGTGAAGTTAGTGAGCCAAATGGAGGTGTTGCTCCCCACAAGAACCACTCGGCTGATTCTTCTTCAATATGCGCTTCACCAACATGCAGTGTTTCCTTGATTGAATTAGCTCTCACACCAATATTTGCGCCTAGAGCCTTTGCATTGAGGGCTATCTGAAAATGGCTTTGGCGCTGAAGTTGTCTGTGAATGTGGAGTTGGTGGCATGTGAAACCCGCATGTGGAGCATTGGTTTGTGTGGGATGCTCACCAAGCTTCAATTCAGTCCTAGGCACTCAAAGGGCATTAAGCCTAGAGTGTGAAAACTGAGTTTCCTTGAGAGCTGCTTGGAAGCCTGATGGTGTGTGAAGTTAGTGAGCCTAAATGGAGTTGTTCTCCCACAAGAACCACTCGGCTGATTCTTCTTCAATATGCGCTTCACCAACATGCAGTGTTTCCTTGATTGAATTAGCTCTCACACCAATATTTGCGTCTAGAGCCTTTGCATTGAGGGCTATCTGAAAATGGCTTTGGCGCTGAAAGTTGTCTGTGAATGTGGAGTTGGTGGCATGTGAAACCGCATGTGGAGCATTGGTTTGTGTGGGATGCTCTACCAGGTTCATTCCTACATAATGCACTCAAAGGGCATTAAGCCTAGAGTGTGAAAACTGAGTTTCCTTGAGAGCTGCTTGGAAGCCTGATGGGTGTGTGAAGTTAGTCAGCCAAATGGAGGGTGTTCTCCCACAAGAACCACTCGGCTGATTCTTCTTCAATATGCGCTTCACCAAACATGCAGTGTTTCCTTTGATTGAATTAGCTCTCACACCAATATTTGCGCCTAGAGCCTTTGCATTGAGGGCTATCTGAAAATGGCTTTGGCGCTGAAGTTGTCTGTGAATGTGGAGTTGGTGGCATGTGAAACCGCATGTGGAGCATTGGTTTGTGTGGGATTGCTCACCAAGCTTCAATTCAGTCCTAGGCACTCAAAGGGCATTAAGCCTAGAGTGTGAAAACTGAGTTTCCTTGAGAGCTGCTTGGAAGCCTGATGGTGTGTGAAGTTAGTGAGCCAAATGGAGTTGTTCTCCCACAAGAACCACTCGGCTGATTCTTCTTCAATATGCGCTTCACCAACATGCAGTGTTTCCTTGATTGAATTAGCTCTCACAAAAATATTTGCGTCTAGAGCCTTTGCATTGAGAGCTATCTGAAAACGGCTTTGGCGCTGATGTTGTCTGTGAATGTGGAGTTGGTGGCATGTGAAACCCGCATGTGGAGCATTGGTTTGTGTGGGATGCTGTACCAGGTTCATTCCTACATAATGTACTCAAAGGGCAGTAAGCCTAGAGTGTGAAAACTGAGTTTCCTTGAGAGCTGCTTGGAAGCCTGATGGTGTGTGAAGTTAGTGAGCCAAATGGAGTTGTTCCCCCACAAGAACCACTCGGCTGATTCTTCTTCAATATGCGCTTCACCAACATGCAGTGTTTCCTTGATTGAATTAGCTCTCACACCAATATTTGCGCCTAGAGCCTTTGTATTGAGGGCTATCTGAAAATCGCTTTGGCGCTGAAGTTGTCTGTGAATGTGGAGTTGGTGGCATGTGAAACCCGCATGTGGAGCATTGGTTTGTGTGGGATGCTCTACCAGGTTCATTCCTACATAATGTACTCAAAGGGCATTAAGCCTAGAGTGTGAAAACTGAGTTTCCTTGAGAGCTGCTTGGAAGCCTGATGGTGTGTGAAGTTAGTGAGCCAAATGGAGTTGTTCCGCCCACAAGAACCACTCGGCTGATTCTTCTTCAATATGCGCTTCACCAACATGCAGTGTTTCCTTGATTGAATTAGCTCTCACACCAATATTTGCGCCTAGAGCCTTTGTGTTGAGGGCTATCTGAAAATGGCTTTGGTGCTGAAGTTGTCTGTGAATGTCGAGTTGGTGGCATGTGAAACCCGCATGTGGAGCATTGGTTCGTGTGGGATGCTCTACCAGGTTCATTTCAGTCCTAGGCACTCAAACGGCATTAAGCCTAGAGTGTGAAAACTGAGTTTCCTTGAGAGCTGCTTGAAAGCCTGATGGTGTGTGAAGTTAGTGAGCCAAATGGAGTTGTTCTCCCACAAGAACCACTCGGCTGATTCTTCTTCAATATGCGCTTCACCAACATGCAGTGTTTCCTTGATTGAATTAGCTCTCACATCAATATTTGTGCCTAAAGCCTTTGCATTGAGGGCTATCTGAAAATGGCTTTGGCGCTGAAGTTGTCTGTGAATGTGGAGTTGGTGGCATGTGAAACCCGCATGTGGAGCATTCGTTTGTGTGGGATGCTCTACCAGGTTCATTCCTACATATTGCACTCAAAGGGCATTAAGCCTAGAGTGTGAAAACTGAGTTTCCTTGAGAGCTGCATGGAACCCTGATGGTGTGTGAAGTTAGTGAGCCAAATGGAGTTGTTCTCACCACAAGAACCACTCGGCTGATTCTTCTTCAATATGCGCTTCACCAACATGCAGTGTTTCCTTGATTGAATTAGCTCTCACAACAATATTTCGCCTAGAGCCTTTGCATTGAGGGCTATCTGAAAATGGCTTTGGCGCTGAAGTTGTCTGTGAATGTGGAGTTGGTGGCATGTGAAACCCGCATGTGGAGCATTGGTTTGTGTGGGATGCTCTACCAGGTGCATTTCATTCCTAGGCACTCAAAGGGCATTAGGCCTAGAGTGTGAAAACTGAGTTTCCTTGAGAGCTGCTTGGAAGCCTGATGGTGTGTGAAGTTAGTGAGCCAAATGGAGTTGTTGTCCCACAAGAACCACTCGGCTGATTCTTCTTCAATATGCGCTTCAACAAAATGCAGTGTTTCCTTGATTGAATTAGCTCTCACATCAATATTTGTGACTAGAGCCTTTGCATTGAGGGCTATCTGAAAATGGCTTTGGCGCTGAAGTTGTCTGTGAATGTGGAGTTGGTGGCATGTGAAACCCGCATGTGGAGCATTCGTTTGTGTGGGATGCTCTACCAGGTTCATTCCTACATAATGCACTCAAAGGGCATTAAGCCTAGAGTGTGAAAACTGAGTTTCCTTGAGAGCTGCATGGAACCCTGATGGTGTGTGAAGTTAGTGAGCCAAATGGAGTTGTTCTCCCACAAGAACCACTCGGCTGATTCTTCTTCAATATGCGCTTCACCAACATGCAGTGTTTCCTTGATTGAATTAGCTCTCACACCAATATTTGCGCCTAGAGCCTTTGCATTGAGGGCTACCTGAAAATGGCTTTGGCGCTGAAGTTGTCTGTGAATGTGGAGTTGGTGGCATGTGAAACCCGCATGTGGAGCATTGGTTTGTGTGGGATGCTCGACCAGGTGCATTTCATTCCTAGGCACTCAAAGGGCATTAAGCCTAGAGTGTGAAAACTGAGTTTCCTTGAGAGCTGCTTGGAAGCCTGATGGTGTGTGAAGTTAGTGAGCCAAATGGAGTTGTTGTCCCACAAGAACCAATCGGCTGATTCTTCTTCAATATGCGCTTCACCAACATGCAGTGTTTCCTTGATTGAATTAGCTCTCACACCAATATTTGCGTCTAGAGCCTTTGCATTGAGGGCTATCTGAAAATGGCTTTGGCGCTGAAGTTGTCTGTGAATGTGGAGTTGGTGGCATGTGAAACCCGCATGTGGAGCATTGGTTTGTGTGGGATGCTCTACCAGGTTCATTCCTACATAATGCACTCAAAGTGCATTAAGCCTAGAGTGTAAAAACTGAGTTTCCTTGAGAGCTGCATGGAAGCCTGATGGTGTGTGAAGTTAGTGAGCCAAATGGAGGTGTTCTCCCACAAGAACCACTCGGCTGATTCTTCTTCAATATGCGCTTCACCAACATGCAGTGTTTCCTTGATTGAATTAGCTCTCACACCAATATTTGCGCCTAGAGCCTTTGCATTGAGGGCTATCTGAAAATGGCTTTGGCGCTGAAGTTGTCTGTGAATGTGGAGTTGGTGGCATGTGAAACCCGCATGTGGAGCATTGGTTTGTGTGGGATGCTCACCAAGCTTCAATTCAGTCCTAGGCACTCAAAGGGCATTAAGCCTAGAGTGTGAAAACTGAGTTTCCTTGAGAGCTGCTTGGAAGCCTGATGGTGTGTGAAGTTAGTGAGCCAAATGGAGTTGTTCTCCCACAAGAACCACTCGGCTGATTCTTCTTCAATATGCGCTTCACCAACATGCAGTGTTTCCTTGATTGAATTAGCTCTCACACCAATATTTGCGTCTAGAGCCTTTGCATTGAGGGCTATCTGAAAATGGCTTTGGCGCTGAAGTTGTCTGTGAATGTGGAGTTGGTGGCATGTGAAACCCGCATGTGGAGCATTGGTTTGTGTGGGATGCTCTACCAGGTTCATTCCTACATAATGCACTCAAAGGGCATTAAGCCTAGAGTGTGAAAACTGAGTTTCCTTGAGAGCTGCTTGGAAGCCTGATGGTGTGTGAAGTTAGTCAGCCAAATGGAGGTGTTCTCCCACAAGAACCACTCGGCTGATTCTTCTTCAATATGCGCTTCACCAACATGCAGTGTTTCCTTGATTGAATTAGCTCTCACACCAATATTTGCGCCTAGAGCCTTTGCATTGAGGGCTATCTGAAAACGGCTTTGGCGCTGAAGTTGTCTGTGAATGTGGAGTTGGTGGCATGTGAAACCCGCATGTGGAGCATTGGTTCGTGTGGGATGCTCTACCAGGTTCATTTCAGTCCTAGGCACTCAAAGGGCATTAAGCCTAGAGTGTGAAAACTGAGTTTCCTTGAGAGCTGCATGGAACCCTGATGGTGTGTGAAGTTAGTGAGCCAAATGGAGTTATTCTCCCACAAGAACCACTCGGCTGATTCTTCTTCAATATGCGCTTCACCAACATGCAGTGTTTCCTTGATTGAATTAGCTCTCACACCAATATTTGGGCCTGGAGCCTTTGCATTGAGGGCTGTCTGAAAACGGCTGTGGCGCTGAAGTTGTCTGTGAATGTGGAGTTGGTGGCATGTGAAACCCGCATGTGGAGCATTGGTTTGTGTGATAAGCTCACCAAGCTTCATTTGAGTCCTAGGCACTCAAGGGCATTAAGCCTAGAGTGTGAAAACTGAGTTTCCTTGAGAGCTGCTTGGATGCCTGATGGGTGTGTGAAGTTAGTGAGCCAAATGGGAGTTGTTCCTCCACAAGAAGCCACTCGGCTGATTCTTTCTTCAATATGCGCGTATCACCAACATGCAGTGTTTCCTTGATTGAATTAGCTCTCACACCAATATTTGCGCCTAGAGCCTTTGTGGTTGAGGGCTATCTGAAAATCGCTTTGGCGCTGAAGTTGTCTGTGATGTGGAGTTGGTGGCATGTGAAGACCGCTGGGGGCATTGGTCTTGTGTGGGAATGCTCTACCAGGTTCATTCCTACATAATGTACTCAAAGGGCATTAAGCCTAGAGTGTGAAAACTGAGTTTCCTTGAGAGCTGCTTCTAGAAGCCCTGATGGTGTGTGAATGTTAGTGAGCCAAATGGGAGTTGTTCACCCACAAGAACCACACTGGCTGATTCATTCTTCAATATGCGCTTCACCAATATGCAGTGTTTCCTTGATTGAATTAGCTCTCACACCAATATTTTTCGCCTAGAGCCTTTGCATTGAGGGCTATCTGAAAATGGCTTTGGCGCTGAAGTTGTCTGTGAATGTGGAGTTGGTGGCATGTGAAACCCGCATGTGGAGCATTGGTTCCTGTGGGATGCTCTACCAGGTTCATTCCTACATAATGCACTCAAAAGGGCATTAATGCCTAGAGTGTGAAAACTGAGTTTCCTTGAGAGCTGCTTGGAAGCCTGATGGTGTGTGAGAAGTTAGTGAGCCAAATGGAGTTGTTCTCCCACAAGAACCACTCGGCTGATTCTTCTTCAATATGCGCTTCACCAACATGCAGTGTTTCCTTGATTGAATTAGCTCTCACACCAATATTTTCGCCTAGAGCCTTTGAATGAGGGCTATCTGAAAATGGCTGTGGCGCTGAAGTTGTCTGTGAATGTGGAGTTGGTGGCATGTGAAACCCGCATGTTGGAGCATTGGTTTGTGTGTGGGATGCTCTACCAGGTTCATCCTACATAATGCACCTCAAAGGGCATTAAGCCTAGAGTGTGAAAACTGAGTTTCCTTGAGAGCTGCTTGAAGCCTGATGGTGTGTGAAGTTAGTGAGCCAAATGGAGTTGTTCTCCCACAAGAACCAATCGGCTGATTCTTCTTCAATATGCGCTTCACCAACATGCAGTGTTTCCTTGATTGAATTAGCTCTCACAGCCAATATTTGCGCCCTAGAGCCTTTGCATTGAGGGCTATCTGAAAACGGCTTTGGTGCTGAAGTTGTCTGTGAATGTGGAGTTGGTGGCAATGTGAAACCCGCATGTGGAGCATTGGTTCGTGTGGGATGCTCTACCAGGTTCATTCCTACATAATGCACTCAAAGGGCATTAAGCCTAGAGTGTGAAAACTGAGTTTCCTTGAGAGCTGCTTGGAAGCCTGATGGTGTGTGAAGTTAGTGAGCCAAATGGAGTTGTTCTCCCACAAGAACCACTCGGCTGATTCTTCTTCAATATGCGCTTCACCAACATGCAGTGTTTCCTTGATTGAATTAGCTCTCACATCAATATTTGTGCCTAGAGCCTTTGCATTGAGGGCTATCTGAAAATGGCTTTGGCGCTGAAGTTGTCTGTGAATGTGGAGTTGGTGGCATGTGAAACCCGCATGTGGAGCATTGGTTTTGTGTGGGATGCTCTACCAGGTTCATTCCTACATAATGCACTCAAAGGGCATTAAGCCTAGAGTGTGAAAACTGAGTTTCCTTGAGAGCTGCATGGAACCCTGATGGTGTGTGAAGTTAGTGAGCCAAATGGAGTTGTTCTCCCACAAGAACCACTCGGCTGATTCTTCTTCAATATGCGCTTCACCAACATGCAGTGTTTCCTTGATTGAATTAGCTCTCACACCAATATTTGCGCCTAGAGCCTTTGCATTGAGGGCTACCTGAAAATGGCTTTGGCGCTGAAGTTGTCTGTGAATGTGGAGTTGGTGGCATGTGAAACCCGCATGTGGAGCATTGGTTTGTGTGGGATGCTCGACCAGGTGCATTTCATTCCTAGGCACTCAAAGGGCATTAAGCCTAGAGTGTGAAAACTGAGTTTCCTTGAGAGCTGCTTGGAAGCCTGATGGTGTGTGAAGTTAGTGAGCCAAATGGAGTTGTTGTCCCACAAGAACCACTCGGCTGATTCTTCTTCAATATGCGCTTCACCAACATGCAGTGTTTCCTTGATTGAATTAGCTCTCACATCAATATTTGTGCCTAGAGCCTTTGCATTGAGGGCTATCTGAAAACGGCTGTGGCGCTGAAGTTGTCTGTGAATGTGGAGTTGGTGGCATGTGAAACCCGCATGTGGAGCATTGGTTTGTGTGGGATGCTCTACCAGGTTCATTCCTACATAATGCACTCAAAGGGCATTAAGCCTAGAGTGTGAAAACTGAGTTTCCTTGAGAGCTGCTTGGAACCCTGATGGTGTGTGAAGTTAGTGAGCCAAATGGAGTTGTTCTCCCACAAGAACCACTCGGCTGATTCTTCTTCAATATGCGCTTCACCAACATGCAGTGTTTCCTTGATTGAATTAGCTCTCACAAAAATATTTGCGCCTAGAGCCTTTGCATTGAGAGCTATCTGAAAACGGCTTTGGCGCTGATGTTGTCTGTGAATGTGGAGTTGGTGGCATGTGAAACCCGCATGTGGAGCATTGGTTTGTGTGGGATGCTGCACCAGGTTCATTCCTACATAATGTACTCAAAGGGCAGTAAGCCTAGAGTGTGAAAACTGAGTTTCCTTGAGAGCTGCTTGGAAGCCTGATGGTGTGTGAAGTTAGTGAGCCAAATGGAGTTGTTCCCCCACAAGAACCACTCGGCTGATTCTTCTTCAATATGCGCTTCACCAACATGCAGTGTTTCCTTGATTGAATTAGCTCTCACACCAATATTTGCGCCTAGAGCCTTTGTATTGAGGGCTATCTGAAAATCGCTTTGGCGCTGAAGTTGTCTGTGAATGTGGAGTTGGTGGCATGTGAAACCCGCATGTGGAGCATTGGTTTGTGTGGGATGCTCTACCAGGTTCATTCCTACATAATGTACTCAAAGGGCAGTAAGCCTAGAGTGTGAAAACTGAGTTTCCTTGAGAGCTGCTTGGAAGCCTGATGGTGTGTGAAGTTAGTGAGCCAAATGGAGTTGTTCCCCCACAAGAACCACTCGGCTGATTCTTCTTCAATATGCGCTTCACCAACATGCAGTGTTTCCTTGATTGAATTAGCTCTCACACCAATATTTGCGCCTAGAGCCTTTGTGTTGAGGGCTATCTGAAAATGGCTTTGGTGCTGAAGTTGTCTGTGAATGTCGAGTTGGTGGCATGTGAAACCCGCATGTGGAGCATTGGTTCGTGTGGGATGCTCTACCAGGTGCATTTCATTCCTAGGTACTCAAAGGGCATTAAGCCTAGAGTGTGAAAACTGAGTTTCCTTGAGAGCTGCTTGGAAGCCTGATGGTGTGTGAAGTTAGTGAGCCAAATGGAGGTGTTCTCCCACAAGAACCACTCGGCTGATTCTTCTTCAATATGCGCTTCACCAACATGCAGTGTTTCCTTGATTGAATTAGCTCTCACACCAATATTTGCGCCTAGAGCCTTTGCATTGAGGGCTATGTGAAAATGGCTTTGGCGCTGAAGTTGTCTGTGAATGTGGAGTTGGTGGCATGTGAAACCCGCATGTGGAGCATTGGTTTGTGTGGGATGCTCTACCAGGTTCATTCCTACATAATGCACTCAAAGGGCATTAAGCCTAGAGTGTGAAAACTGAGTTTCCTTGAGAGCTGCTTGGAAGCCTGATGGTGTGTGAAGTTAGTGAGCCAAATGGAGTTGTTCTCCCACAAGAACCACTCGGCTGATTCTTCTTCAATATGCGCTTCACCAACATGCAGTGTTTCCTTGATTGAATTAGCTCTCACACCAATATTTGCGCCTAGAGCCTTTGCATTGAGGGCTATCTGAAAACGGCTTTGGCGCTGAAGTTGTCTGTGAATGTGGAGTTGGTGGCATGTGAAACCCGCATGTGGAGCATTGGTTCGTGTGGGATGCTCTACCAGGTTCATTTCAGTCCTAGGCACTCAAACGGCATTAAGCCTAGAGTGTGAAAACTGAGTTTCCTTGAGAGCTGCTTGAAAGCCTGATGGTGTGTGAAGTTAGTGAGCCAAATGGAGTTGTTCTCCCACAAGAACCACTCGGCTGATTCTTCTTCAATATGCGCTTCACCAACATGCAGTGTTTCCTTGATTGAATTAGCTCTCACATCAATATTTGTGCCTAGAGCCTTTGCATTGAGGGCTATCTGAAAATGGCTTTGGCGCTGAAGTTGTCTGTGAATGTGGAGTTGGTGGCATGTGAAACCCGCATGTGGAGCATTCGTTTGTGTGGGATGCTCTACCAGGTTCATTCCTACATATTGCACTCAAAGGGCATTAAGCCTAGAGTGTGAAAACTGAGTTTCCTTGAGAGCTGCATGGAACCCTGATGGTGTGTGAAGTTAGTGAGCCAAATGGAGTTGTTCTCCCACAAGAACCACTCGGCTGATTCTTCTTCAATATGCGCTTCACCAACATGCAGTGTTTCCTTGATTGAATTAGCTCTCACAACAATATTTCGCCTAGAGCCTTTGCATTGAGGGCTATGTGAAAATGGCTTTGGCGCTGAAGTTGTCTGTGAATGTGGAGTTGGTGGCATGTGAAACCCGCATGTGGAGCATTGGTTTGTGTGGGATGCTCGACCAGGTGCATTTCATTCCTAGGCACTCAAAGGGCATTAGGCCTAGAGTGTGAAAACTGAGTTTCCTTGAGAGCTGCTTGGAAGCCTGATGGTGTGTGAAGTTAGTGAGCCAAATGGAGTTGTTGTCCCACAAGAACCACTCGGCTGATTCTTCTTCAATATGCGCTTCAACAAAATGCAGTGTTTCCTTGATTGAATTAGCTCTCACATCAATATTTGTGACTAGAGCCTTTGCATTGAGGGCTATCTGAAAATGGCTTTGGCGCTGAAGTTGTCTGTGAATGTGGAGTTGGTGGCATGTGAAACCCGCATGTGGAGCATTCGTTTGTGTGGGATGCTCTACCAGGTTCATTCCTACATAATGCACTCAAAGGGCATTAAGCCTAGAGTGTGAAAACTGAGTTTCCTTGAGAGCTGCATGGAACCCTGATGGTGTGTGAAGTTAGTGAGCCAAATGGAGTTGTTCTCCCACAAGAACCACTCGGCTGATTCTTCTTCAATATGCGCTTCACCAACATGCAGTGTTTCCTTGATTGAATTAGCTCTCACACCAATATTTGCGCCTAGAGCCTTTGCATTGAGGGCTACCTGAAAATGGCTTTGGCGCTGAAGTTGTCTGTGAATGTGGAGTTGGTGGCATGTGAAACCCGCATGTGGAGCATTGGTTTGTGTGGGATGCTCGACCAGGTGCATTTCATTCCTAGGCACTCAAAGGGCATTAAGCCTAGAGTGTGAAAACTGAGTTTCCTTGAGAGCTGCTTGGAAGCCTGATGGTGTGTGAAGTTAGGGAGCCAAATGGAGTTGTTCCTCCACAAGAACCACTCGGCTGATTCTTCTTCAATATGCGCTTCACCAACATGCAGTGTTTCCTTGATTGAATTAGCTCTCACACCAATATTTGCATCTAGAGCCTTTGCATTGAGGGCTATCTGAAAATGGCTTTGGCGCTGAAGTTGTCTGTGAATGTGGAGTTGGTGGCATGTGAAACCCGCATGTGGAGCATTGGTTTGTGTGGGATGCTCTACCAGGTTCATTCCTACATAATGCACTCAAAGTGCATTAAGCCTAGAGTGTAAAAACTGAGTTTCCTTGAGAGCTGCATGGAAGCCTGATGGTGTGTGAAGTTAGTGAGCCAAATGGAGGTGTTCTCCCACAAGAACCACTCGGCTGATTCTTCTTCAATATGCGCTTCACCAACATGCAGTGTTTCCTTGATTGAATTAGCTCTCACACCAATATTTGCGTCTAGAGCCTTTGCATTGAGGGCTATCTGAAAATGGCTTTGGCGCTGAAGTTGTCTGTGAATGTGGAGTTGGTGGCATGTGAAACCCGCATGTGGAGCATTGGTTTGTGTGGGATGCTCACCAAGCTTCAATTCAGTCCTAGGCACTCAAAGGGCATTAAGCCTAGAGTGTGAAAACTGAGTTTCCTTGAGAGCTGCTTGGAAGCCTGATGGTGTGTGAAGTTAGTGAGCCAAATGGAGTTGTTCTCCCACAAGAACCACTCGGCTGATTCTTCTTCAATATGCGCTTCACCAACATGCAGTGTTTCCTTGATTGAATTAGCTCTCACACCAATATTTGCGTCTAGAGCCTTTGCATTGAGGGCTATCTGAAAATGGCTTTGGCGCTGAAGTTGTCTGTGAATGTGGAGTTGGTGGCATGTGAAACCCGCATGTGGAGCATTGGTTTGTGTGGGATGCTCTACCAGGTTCATTCCTACATAATGCACTCAAAGGGCATTAAGCCTAGAGTGTGAAAACTGAGTTTCCTTGAGAGCTGCTTGGATGCCTGATGGTGTGTGAAGTTAGTGAGCCAAATGGAGGTGTTCTCCCACAAGAACCACTCGGCTGATTCTTCTTCAATATGCGCTTCACCAACATGCAGTGTTTCCTTGATTGAATTAGCTCTCACACCAATATTTGCGCCTAGAGCCTTTGCATTGAGGGCTATCTGAAAACGGCTTTGGCGCTGAAGTTGTCTGTGAATGTGGAGTTGGTGGCATGTGAAACCCGCATGTGGAGCATTGGTTCGTGTGGGATGCTCTACCAGGTTCATTTCAGTCCTAGGCACTCAAAGGGCATTAAGCCTAGAGTGTGAAAACTGAGTTTCCTTGAGAGCTGCATGGAACCCTGATGGTGTGTGAAGTTAGTGAGCCAAATGGAGTTATTCTCCCACAAGAACCACTCGGCTGATTCTTCTTCAATATGCGCTTCACCAACATGCAGTGTTTCCTTGATTGAATTAGCTCTCACACCAATATTTGGGCCTGGAGCCTTTGCATTGAGGGCTACCTGAAAACGGCTTTGGCGCTGAAGTTGTCTGTGAATGTGGAGTTGGTGGCATGTGAAACCCGCATGTGGAGCATTGGTTTGTGTGATAAGCTCACCAAGCTTCATTTGAGTCCTAGGCACTCAAGGGCATTAAGTCTAGAGTGTGAAAACTGAGTTTCCTTGAGAGCTGCTTGGAAGCCTGATGGTGTGTGAAGTTAGTGAGCCAAATGGAGTTGTTCCTCCACAAGAACCACTCGGCTGATTCTTCTTCAATATGCGCTTCACCAACATGCAGTGTTTCCTTGATTGAATTAGCTCTCACACCAATATTTGCGCCTAGAGCCTTTGTGTTGAGGGCTATCTGAAAATCGCTTTGGCGCTGAAGTTGTCTGTGAATGTGGAGTTGGTGGCATGTGAAACCCGCATGTGGTGCATTCGTTTGTGTGGGATGCTCTACCAGGTTCATTCCTACATAATGTACTCAAAGGGCATTAAGCCTAGAGTGTGAAAACTGAGTTTCCTTGAGAGCTGCTTGGAAGCCTGATGGTGTGTGAAGTTAGTGAGCCAAATGGAGTTGTTCCCCCACAAGAACCACTCGGCTGATTCTTCTTCAATATGCGCTTCACCAACATGCAGTGTTTCCTTGATTGAATTAGCTCTCACACCAATATTTGCGCCTAGAGCCTTTGTGTTGAGGGCTATCTGAAAATCGCTTTGGCGCTGAAGTTGTCTGTGAATGTGGAGTTGGTGGCATGTGAAACCCGCATGTGGAGCATTGGTTTGTGTGGGATGCTCTACCAGGTTCATTCCTAGATAATGCACTCAAAGGGCATTAAGCCTAGAGTGTGAAAACTGAGTTTCCTTGAGAGCTGCTTGGAAGCCTGATGGTGTGTGAAGTTAGTGAGCCAAATGGAGGTGTTCTCCCACAAGAACCACTCGGCTGATTCTTCTTCAGTATGCGCTTCACCAACATGCAGTGTTTCCTTGATTGAATTAGCTCTCACACCAACATTTGCGCCTAGAGCCTTTGGATTGAGGGCTATCTGAAAATGGCTTTGGCGCTGAAGTTGTCTGTGAATGTGGAGTTGGTGGCATGTGAAACCCGCATGTGGAGCATTGGTTTGTGTGGGATGCTCTACCAGGTTCATTCCTAGATAATGCACTCAAAGGGCATTAAGCCTAGAGTGTGAAAACTGAGTTTCCTTGAGAGCTGCTTGGAAGCCTGATGGTGTGTGAAGTTAGTGAGCCAAATGGAGTTGTTCCCCCACAAGAACCACTCGGCTGATTCTTCTTCAATATGCGCTTCACCAACATGCAGTGTTTCCTTGATTGAATTAGCTCTCACACCAATATTTGCGCCTAGAGCCTTTGCATTGAGGGCTATCTGAAAATGGCTTTGGCGCTGAAGTTGTCTGTGAATGTCGAGTTGGTGGCATGTGAAACCCGCATGTGGAGAATTGGTTTGTGTGGGATGCTCTACCAGGTTCTTTCCTAGATAATGCACTCAAAGGGCATTAAGCCTAGAGTGTGAAAACTGAGTTTCCTTGAGAGCTGCTTGGAAGCCTGATGGTGTGTGAAGTTAGTGAGCCAAATGGAGTTGTTCTCCCACAAGAAACACTCGGCTGATTCTTCTTCAATATGTGCTTCACCAACATGCAGTGTTTCCTTGATTGAATTAGCTCTCACACCAATATTTGGGCCTGGAGCCTTTGCATTGAGGGCTACCTGAAAACGGCTTTGGCGCTGAAGTTGTCTGTGAATGTGGAGTTGGTGGCATGTGAAACCCGCATGTGGAGCATTGGTTTGTGTGATAAGCTCACCAAGCTTCATTTGAGTCCTAGGCACTCAAGGGCATTAAGCCTAGAGTGTGAAAACTGAGTTTCCTTGAGAGCTGCTTGGAAGCCTGATGGTGTGTGAAGTTAGTGAGCCAAATGGAGTTGTTCTCCCACAAGAACCACTCTGCTGATTCTTCTTCAATATGCGCTTCACCAACATGCAGTGTTTCCTTGATTGAATTAGCTCTCACACCAATATTTGCGCCTAGAGCCTTTGTGTTGAGGGCTATCTGAAAATGGCTTTGGCGCTGAAGTTGTCTGTGAATGTGGAGTTGGTGTCATGTGAAACCCACATGTGGAGCATTGGTTTGTGTGGGATGCTCTATCAGGTTCATTCCTAGGCACTCAAAGGGCATTAAGCCTAGAGTGTGAAAACTGAGTTTCCTTGAGAGCTGCTTGGAAGCCTGATGGTGTGTGAAGTTAGTGAGCCAAATGGAGTTGTTCTCCCGCAAGAACCAATCGGCTGATTCTTCTTCAATATGCGCTTCACCAACATGCAGTGTTTCCTTGATTGAATTAGCTCTCACAAAAATATTTGCGCCTAGAGCCTTTGCATTGAGAGCTATCTGAAAACGGCTTTGGCGCTGATGTTGTCTGTGAATGTGGAGTTGGTGGCATGTGAAACCCGCATGTGGAGCATTGGTTTGTGTGGGATGCTGTACCAGGTTCATTCCTACATAATGTACTCAAAGGGCAGTAAGCCGAGAGTGTGAAAACTGAGTTTCCTTGAGAGCTGCTTGGAAGCCTGATGGTGTGTGAAGTTAGTGAGCCAAATGGAGTTGTTCCCCCACAAGAACCACTCGGCTGATTCTTCTTCAATATGCGCTTCACCAACATGCAGTGTTTCCTTGATTGAATTAGCTCTCACACCAATATTTGCGCCTAGAGCCTTTGTATTGAGGGCTATCTGAAAATCGCTTTGGCGCTGAAGTTGTCTGTGAATGTGGAGTTGGTGGCATGTGAAACCCGCATGTGGAGCATTGGTTTGTGTGGGATGCTCTACCAGGTTCATTCCTACATAATGTACTCAAAGGGCATTAAGCCTAGAGTGTGAAAACTGAGTTTCCTTGAGAGCTGCTTGGAAGCCTGATGGTGTGTGAAGTTAGTGAGCCAAATGGAGTTGTTCCCCCACAAGAACCACTCGGCTGATTCTTCTTCAATATGCGCTTCACCAACATGCAGTGTTTCCTTGATTGAATTAGCTCTCACACCAATATTTGCGCCTAGAGCCTTTGTGTTGAGGGCTATCTGAAAATGGCTTTGGTGCTGAAGTTGTCTGTGAATGTCGAGTTGGTGGCATGTGAAACCCGCATGTGGAGCATTGGTTCGTGTGGGATGCTCTACCAGGTGCATTTCATTCCTAGGTACTCAAAGGGCATTAAGCCTAGAGTGTGAAAACTGAGTTTCCTTGAGAGCTGCTTGGAAGCCTGATGGTGTGTGAAGTTAGTGAGCCAAATGGAGGTGTTCTCCCACAAGAACCACTCGGCTGATTCTTCTTCAATATGCGCTTCACCAACATGCAGTGTTTCCTTGATTGAATTAGCTCTCACACCAATATTTGGGCCTAGAGCCTTTGCATTGAGGGCTATCTGAAAATGGCTTTGGCGCTGAAGTTGTCTGTGAATGTGGAGTTGGTGGCATGTGAAACCCGCATGTGGAGCATTGGTTTGTGTGGGATGCTCTACCAGGTTCATTCCTACATAATGCACTCAAAGGGCATTAAGCCTAGAGTGTGAAAACTGAGTTTCCTTGAGAGCTGCTTGGAAGCCTGATGGTGTGTGAAGTTAGTGAGCCAAATGGAGTTGTTCTCCCACAAGAACCACTCGGCTGATTCTTCTTCAATATGCGCTTCACCAACATGCAGTGTTTCCTTGATTGAATTAGCTCTCACACCAATATTTGCGCCTAGAGCCTTTGCATTGAGGGCTATCTGAAAACGGCTTTGGCGCTGAAGTTGTCTGTGAATGTGGAGTTGGTGGCATGTGAAACCCGCATGTGGAGCATTGGTTCGTGTGGGATGCTCTACCAGGTTCATTTGAGTCCTAAGCACTCAAAGGGCATTAAGCCTAGAGTGTGAAAACTGAGTTTCCTTGAGAGCTGCTTGGAAGCCTGATGGTGTGTGAAGTTAGTGAGCCAAATGGAGTTGTTCTCCCACAAGAACCACTCGGCTGATTCTTCTTCAATATGCGCTTCACCAACATGCAGTGTTTCCTTGATTGAATTAGCTCTCACATCAATATTTGTGCCTAGAGCCTTTGCATTGAGGGCTATCTGAAAATGGCTTTGGCGCTGAAGTTGTCTGTGAATGTGGAGTTGGTGGCATGTGAAACCCGCATGTGGAGCATTCGTTTGTGTGGGATGCTCTACCAGGTTCATTCCTACATAATGCACTCAAAGGGCATTAAGCCTAGAGTGTGAAAACTGAGTTTCCTTGAGAGCTGCATGGAACCCTGATGGTGTGTGAAGTTAGTGAGCCAAATGGAGTTGTTCTCCCACAAGAACCACTCGGCTGATTCTTCTTCAATATGCGCTTCACCAACATGCAGTGTTTCCTTGATTGAATTAGCTCTCACACCAATATTTCGCCTAGAGCCTTTGCATTGAGGGCTATCTGAAAATGGCTTTGGCGCTGAAGTTGTCTGTGAATGTGGAGTTGGTGGCATGTGAAACCCGCATGTGGAGCATTGGTTTGTGTGGGATGCTCGACCAGGTGCATTTCATTCCTAGGCACTCAAAGGGCATTAGGCCTAGTGTGTGAAAACTGAGTTTCCTTGAGAGCTGCTTGGAAGCCTGATGGTGTGTGAAGTTAGTGAGCCAAATGGAGTTGTTGTCCCACAAGAACCACTCGGCTGATTCTTCTTCAATATGCGCTTCACCAACATGCAGTGTTTCCTTGATTGAATTAGCTCTCACACCAATATTTGCGTCTAGAGCCTTTGCATTGAGGGCTATCTGAAAATGGCTTTGGCGCTGAAGTTGTCTGTGAATGTGGAGTTGGTGGCATGTGAAACCCGCATGTGGAGCATTGGTTTGTGTGGGATGCTCTACCAGGTTCATTCCTACATAATGCACTCAAAGGGCATTAAGCCTAGAGTGTGAAAACTGAGTTTCCTTGAGAGCTGCTTGGAAGCCTGATGGTGTGTGAAGTTAGTCAGCCAAATGGAGGTGTTCTCCCACAAGAACCACTCGGCTGATTCTTCTTCAATATGCGCTTCACCAACATGCAGTGTTTCCTTGATTGAATTAGCTCTCACACCAATATTTTCGCCTAGAGCCTTTGCATTGAGGGCTATCTGAAAATGGCTTTGGCGCTGAAGTTGTCTGTGAATGTGGAGTTGGTGGCATGTGAAACCCGCATGTGGAGCATTGGTTTGTGTGGGATGCTCTACCAGGTTCATTTCAGTCCTAGGCACTCAAAGGGCATTAAGCCTAGAGTGTGAAAACTGAGTTTCCTTGAGAGCTGCATGGAACCCTGATGGTGTGTGAAGTTAGGGAGCCAAATGGAGTTGTTCTCCGGCAAGAACCACTCGGCTGATTCTTCTTCAATATGCGCTTCACCAACATGCAGTGTTTCCTTGATTGAATTAGCTCTCACACCAATATTTGGGCCTAGAGCCTTTGCATTGAGGGCTATCTGAAAATGGCTTTGGCGCTGAAGTTGTCTGTGAATGTGGAGTTGGTGGCATGTGAAACCCGCATGTGGAGCATTGGTTTGTGTGATAAGCTCACCAAACTTCATTTGAGTCCTAGGCACTCAAGGGCATTAAGCCTAGAGTGTGAAAACTGAGTTTCCTTGAGAGCTGCTTGGAAGCCTGATGGTGTGTGAAGTTAGTGAGCCAAATGGAGTTGTTCTCCCACAAGAACCACTCTGCTGATTCTTCTTCAATATGCGCTTCACCAACATGCAGTGTTTCCTTGATTGAATTAGCTCTCACACCAATATTTGGGCCTTGAGCCTTTGTGTTGAGGGCTATCTGAAAATGGCTTTGGCGCTGAAGTTGTCTGTGAATGTGGAGTTGGTGCCATGTGAAACCCACATGTGGAGCATTGGTTTGTGTGGGATGCTCTATCAGGTTCATTCCTAGGCACTCAAAGGGCATTAAGCCTAGTGTGTGAAAACTGAGTTTCCTTGAGAGCTGCTTGGAAGCCTGATGGTGTGTGAAGTTAGTGAGCCAAATGGAGTTGTTCCTCCACAAGAACCACTCGGCTGATTCTTCTTCAATATGCGCTTCACCAACATGCAGTGTTTCCTTGATTGAATTAGCTCTCACACCAATATTTGCGCCTAGAGCCTTTGTGTTGAGGGCTATCTGAAAATCGCTTTGGCGCTGAAGTTGTCTGTGAATGTGGAGTTGGTGGCATGTGAAACCCGCATGTGGAGCATTGGTTTGTGTGGGATGCTCGACCAGGTGCATTTCATTCCTAGGCACTCAAAGGGCATTAGGCCTAGTGTGTGAAAACTGAGTTTCCTTGAGAGCTGCTTGGAAGCCTGATGGTGTGTGAAGTTAGTGAGCCAAATGGAGTTGTTGTCCCACAAGAACCACTCGGCTGATTCTTCTTCAATATGCGCTTCACCAACATGCAGTGTTTCCTTGATTGAATTAGCTCTCACACCAATATTTGCGTCTAGAGCCTTTGCATTGAGGGCTATCTGAAAATGGCTTTGGCGCTGAAGTTGTCTGTGAATGTGGAGTTGGTGGCATGTGAAACCCGCATGTGGAGCATTGGTTTGTGTGGGATGCTCTACCAGGTTCATTCCTACATAATGCACTCAAAGGGCATTAAGCCTAGAGTGTGAAAACTGAGTTTCCTTGAGAGCTGCTTGGAAGCCTGATGGTGTGTGAAGTTAGTCAGCCAAATGGAGGTGTTCTCCCACAAGAACCACTCGGCTGATTCTTCTTCAATATGCGCTTCACCAACATGCAGTGTTTCCTTGATTGAATTAGCTCTCACACCAATATTTTCGCCTAGAGCCTTTGCATTGAGGGCTATCTGAAAATGGCTTTGGCGCTGAAGTTGTCTGTGAATGTGGAGTTGGTGGCATGTGAAACCCGCATGTGGAGCATTGGTTTGTGTGGGATGCTCTACCAGGTTCATTTCAGTCCTAGGCACTCAAAGGGCATTAAGCCTAGAGTGTGAAAACTGAGTTTCCTTGAGAGCTGCATGGAACCCTGATGGTGTGTGAAGTTAGGGAGCCAAATGGAGTTGTTCTCCGGCAAGAACCACTCGGCTGATTCTTCTTCAATATGCGCTTCACCAACATGCAGTGTTTCCTTGATTGAATTAGCTCTCACACCAATATTTGGGCCTAGAGCCTTTGCATTGAGGGCTATCTGAAAATGGCTTCGGCGCTGAAGTTGTCTGTGAATGTGGAGTTGGTGGCATGTGAAACCCGCATGTGGAGCATTGGTTTGTGTGATAAGCTCACCAAACTTCATTTGAGTCCTAGGCACTCAAGGGCATTAAGCCTAGAGTGTGAAAACTGAGTTTCCTTGAGAGCTGCTTGGAAGCCTGATGGTGTGTGAAGTTAGTGAGCCAAATGGAGTTGTTCTCCCACAAGAACCACTCTGCTGATTCTTCTTCAATATGCGCTTCACCAACATGCAGTGTTTCCTTGATTGAATTAGCTCTCACACCAATATTTGGGCCTTGAGCCTTTGTGTTGAGGGCTATCTGAAAATGGCTTTGGCGCTGAAGTTGTCTGTGAATGTGGAGTTGGTGCCATGTGAAACCCACATGTGGAGCATTGGTTTGTGTGGGATGCTCTATCAGGTTCATTCCTAGGCACTCAAAGGGCATTAAGCCTAGTGTGTGAAAACTGAGTTTCCTTGAGAGCTGCTTGGAAGCCTGATGGTGTGTGAAGTTAGTGAGCCAAATGGAGTTGTTCCTCCACAAGAACCACTCGGCTGATTCTTCTTCAATATGCGCTTCACCAACATGCAGTGTTTCCTTGATTGAATTAGCTCTCACACCAATATTTGCGCCTAGAGCCTTTGTGTTGAGGGCTATCTGAAAATCGCTTTGGCGCTGAAGTTGTCTGTGAATGTGGAGTTGGTGGCATGTGAAACCCGCATGTGGAGCATTGGTTCGTGTGGGATGCTCTACCAGGTTCATTTCAGTCCTAGGCACTCAAAGGGCATTAAGCCTAGAGTGTGAAAACTGAGTTTCCTTGAGAGCTGCATGGAACCCTGATGGTGTGTGAAGTTAGGGAGCCAAATGGAGTTGTTCTCCGGCAAGAACCACTCGGCTGATTCTTCTTCAATATGCGCTTCACCAACATGCAGTGTTTCCTTGATTGAATTAGCTCTCACACCAATATTTGGGCCTGGAGCCTTTGCATTGAGGGCTACCTGAAAACGGCTTTGGCGCTGAAGTTGTCTGTGAATGTGGAGTTGGTGGCATGTGAAACCCGCATGTGGAGCATTGGTTTGTGTGATAAGCTCACCAAACTTCATTTGAGTCCTAGGCACTCAAGGGCATTAAGCCTAGAGTGTGAAAACTGAGTTTCCTTGAGAGCTGCTTGGAAGCCTGATGGTGTGTGAAGTTAGGGAGCCAAATGGAGTTGTTCTCCCACAAGAACCACTCTGCTGATTCTTCTTCAATATGCGCTTCACCAACATGCAGTGTTTCCTTGATTGAATTAGCTCTCACACCAATATTTGCGCCTAGAGCCTTTGTGTTGAGGGCTATCTGAAAATGGCTTTGGCGCTGAAGTTGTCTGTGAATGTGGAGTTGGTGCCATGTGAAACCCACATGTGGAGCATTGGTTTGTGTGGGATGCTCTATCAGGTTCATTCCTAGGCACTCAAAGGGCATTAAGCCTAGAGTGTGAAAACTGAGTTTCCTTGAGAGCTGCTTGGAAGCCTGATGGTGTGTGAAGTTAGTGAGCCAAATGGAGTTGTTCCTCCACAAGAACCACTCGGCTGATTCTTCTTCAATATGCGCTTCACCAACATGCAGTGTTTCCTTGATTGAATTAGCTCTCACACCAATATTTGCGCCTAGAGCCTTTGTATTGAGGGCTATCTGAAAATCGCTTTGGCGCTGAAGTTGTCTGTGAATGTGGAGTTGGTGGCATGTGAAACCCGCATGTGGAGCATTGGTTTGTGTGGGATGCTCTACCAGGTTCATTCCTACATAATGTACTCAAAGGGCATTAAGCCTAGAGTGTGAAAACTGAGTTTCCTTGAGAGCTGCTTGGAAGCCTGATGGTGTGTGAAGTTAGTGAGCCAAATGGAGTTGTTCCCCCACAAGAACCACTCGGCTGATTCTTCTTCAATATGCGCTTCACCAACATGCAGTGTTTCCTTGATTGAATTAGCTCTCACACCAATATTTGCGCCTAGAGCCTTTGTGTTGAGGGCTATCTGAAAATGGCTTTGGTGCTGAAGTTGTCTGTGAATGTCGAGTTGGTGGCATGTGAAACCCGCATGTGGAGCATTGGTTCGTGTGGGATGCTCTACCAGGTGCATTTCATTCCTAGGTACTCAAAGGGCATTAAGCCTAGAGTGTGAAAACTGAGTTTCCTTGAGAGCTGCTTGGAAGCCTGATGGTGTGTGAAGTTAGTGAGCCAAATGGAGGTGTTCTCCCACAAGAACCACTCGGCTGATTCTTCTTCAATATGCGCTTCACCAACATGCAGTGTTTCCTTGATTGAATTAGCTCTCACACCAATATTTGGGCCTAGAGCCTTTGCATTGAGGGCTATGTGAAAATGGCTTTGGCGCTGAAGTTGTCTGTGAATGTGGAGTTGGTGGCATGTGAAACCCGCATGTGGAGCATTGGTTTGTGTGGGATGCTCTACCAGGTTCATTCCTACATAATGCACTCAAAGGGCATTAAGCCTAGAGTGTGAAAACTGAGTTTCCTTGAGAGCTGCTTGGAAGCCTGATGGTGTGTGAAGTTAGTGAGCCAAATGGAGTTGTTCTCCCACAAGAACCACTCGGCTGATTCTTCTTCAATATGCGCTTCACCAACATGCAGTGTTTCCTTGATTGAATTAGCTCTCACACCAATATTTGCGCCTAGAGCCTTTGCATTGAGGGCTATCTGAAAATGGCTTTGGCGCTGAAGTTGTCTGTGAATGTGGAGTTGGTGGCATGTGAAACCCGCATGTGGAGCATTGGTTCGTGTGGGATGCTCTACCAGGTTCATTTGAGTCCTAAGCACTCAAAGGGCATTAAGCCTAGAGTGTGAAAACTGAGTTTCCTTGAGAGCTGCTTGGAAGCCTGATGGTGTGTGAAGTTAGTGAGCCAAATGGAGTTGTTCTCCCACAAGAACCACTCGGCTGATTCTTCTTCAATATGCGCTTCACCAACATGCAGTGTTTCCTTGATTGAATTAGCTCTCACATCAATATTTGTGCCTAGAGCCTTTGCATTGAGGGCTATCTGAAAATGGCTTTGGCGCTGAAGTTGTCTGTGAATGTGGAGTTGGTGGCATGTGAAACCCGCATGTGGAGCATTCGTTTGTGTGGGATGCTCTACCAGGTTCATTCCTACATAATGCACTCAAAGGGCATTAAGCCTAGAGTGTGAAAACTGAGTTTCCTTGAGAGCTGCATGGAACCCTGATGGTGTGTGAAGTTAGTGAGCCAAATGGAGTTGTTCTCCCACAAGAACCACTCGGCTGATTCTTCTTCAATATGCGCTTCACCAACATGCAGTGTTTCCTTGATTGAATTAGCTCTCACACCAATATTTCGCCTAGAGCCTTTGCATTGAGGGCTATCTGAAAATGGCTTTGGCGCTGAAGTTGTCTGTGAATGTGGAGTTGGTGGCATGTGAAACCCGCATGTGGAGCATTGGTTTGTGTGGGATGCTCGACCAGGTGCATTTCATTCCTAGGCACTCAAAGGGCATTAGGCCTAGTGTGTGAAAACTGAGTTTCCTTGAGAGCTGCTTGGAAGCCTGATGGTGTGTGAAGTTAGTGAGCCAAATGGAGTTGTTGTCCCACAAGAACCACTCGGCTGATTCTTCTTCAATATGCGCTTCACCAACATGCAGTGTTTCCTTGATTGAATTAGCTCTCACACCAATATTTGCGTCTAGAGCCTTTGCATTGAGGGCTATCTGAAAATGGCTTTGGCGCTGAAGTTGTCTGTGAATGTGGAGTTGGTGGCATGTGAAACCCGCATGTGAAGCATTGGTTTGTGTGGGATGCTCTACCAGGTTCATTCCTACATAATGCACTCAAAGGGCATTAAGCCTAGAGTGTGAAAACTGAGTTTCCTTGAGAGCTGCTTGGAAGCCTGATGGTGTGTGAAGTTAGTCAGCCAAATGGAGGTGTTCTCCCACAAGAACCACTCGGCTGATTCTTCTTCAATATGCGCTTCACCAACATGCAGTGTTTCCTTGATTGAATTAGCTCTCACACCAATATTTTCGCCTAGAGCCTTTGCATTGAGGGCTATCTGAAAATGGCTTTGGCGCTGAAGTTGTCTGTGAATGTGGAGTTGGTGGCATGTGAAACCCGCATGTGGAGCATTGGTTTGTGTGGGATGCTCTACCAGGTTCATTTCAGTCCTAGGCACTCAAAGGGCATTAAGCCTAGAGTGTGAAAACTGAGTTTCCTTGAGAGCTGCATGGAACCCTGATGGTGTGTGAAGTTAGGGAGCCAAATGGAGTTGTTCTCCGGCAAGAACCACTCGGCTGATTCTTCTTCAATATGCGCTTCACCAACATGCAGTGTTTCCTTGATTGAATTAGCTCTCACACCAATATTTGGGCCTGGAGCCTTTGCATTGAGGGCTATCTGAAAACGGCTTTGGCGCTGAAGTTGTCTGTGAATGTGGAGTTGGTGGCATGTGAAACCCGCATGTGGAGCATTGGTTTGTGTGATAAGCTCACCAAGCTTCATTTGAGTCCTAGGCACTCAAGGGCATTAAGCCTAGAGTGTGAAAACTGAGTTTCCTTGAGAGCTGCTTGGAAGCCTGATGGTGTGTGAAGTTAGTGAGCCAAATGGAGTTGTTCTCCCACAAGAACCACTCTGCTGATTCTTCTTCAATATGCGCTTCACCAACATGCAGTGTTTCCTTGATTGAATTAGCTCTCACACCAATATTTGGGCCTTGAGCCTTTGTGTTGAGGGCTATCTGAAAATGGCTTTGGCGCTGAAGTTGTCTGTGAATGTGGAGTTGGTGCCATGTGAAACCCACATGTGGAGCATTGGTTTGTGTGGGATGCTCTATCAGGTTCATTCCTAGGCACTCAAAGGGCATTAAGCCTAGTGTGTGAAAACTGAGTTTCCTTGAGAGCTGCTTGGAAGCCTGATGGTGTGTGAAGTTAGTGAGCCAAATGGAGTTGTTCCTCCACAAGAACCACTCGGCTGATTCTTCTTCAATATGCGCTTCACCAACATGCAGTGTTTCCTTGATTGAATTAGCTCTCACACCAATATTTGCGCCTAGAGCCTTTGTGTTGAGGGTATCTGAAAATCGCTTTGGCGCTGAAGTTGTCTGTGAATGTGGAGTTGGTGGCATGTGAAACCCGCATGTGGAGCATTCGTTTGTGTGGGATGCTCTACCAGGTTCATTCCTACATAATGCACTCAAAGGGCATTAAGCCTAGAGTGTGAAAACTGAGTTTCCTTGAGAGCTGCATGGAACCCTGATGGTGTGTGAAGTTAGTGAGCCAAATGGAGTTGTTCTCCCACAAGAACCACTCGGCTGATTCTTCTTCAATATGCGCTTCACCAACATGCAGTGTTTCCTTGATTGAATTAGCTCTCACACCAATATTTCGCCTAGAGCCTTTGCATTGAGGGCTATCTGAAAACGGCTTTGGCGCTGAAGTTGTCTGTGAATGTGGAGTTGGTGGCATGTGAAACCCGCATGTGGAGCATTGGTTTGTGTGATAAGCTCACCAAGCTTCATTTGAGTCCTAGGCACTCAAGGGCATTAAGCCTAGAGTGTGAAAACTGAGTTTCCTTGAGAGCTGCTTGGAAGCCTGATGGTGTGTGAAGTTAGTGAGCCAAATGGAGTTGTTCTCCCACAAGAACCACTCTGCTGATTCTTCTTCAATATGCGCTTCACCAACATGCAGTGTTTCCTTGATTGAATTAGCTCTCACACCAATATTTGGGCCTTGAGCCTTTGTGTTGAGGGCTATCTGAAAATGGCTTTGGCGCTGAAGTTGTCTGTGAATGTGGAGTTGGTGGCATGTGAAACCCGCATGTGGAGCATTGGTTTGTGTGGGATGCTCTACCAGGTTCATTCCTACATAATGCACTCAAAGGGCATTAAGCCTAGAGTGTGAAAACTGAGTTTCCTTGAGAGCTGCTTGGAAGCCTGATGGTGTGTGAAGTTAGTGAGCCAAATGGAGTTGTTCTCCCACAAGAACCACTCGGCTGATTCTTCTTCAATATGCGCTTCACCAACATGCAGTGTTTCCTTGATTGAATTAGCTCTCACACCAATATTTGCGCCTAGAGCCTTTGCATTGAGGGCTATCTGAAAATGGCTTTGGCGCTGAAGTTGTCTGTGAATGTGGAGTTGGTGGCATGTGAAACCCGCATGTGGAGCATTGGTTCGTGTGGGATGCTCTACCAGGTTCATTTGAGTCCTAAGCACTCAAAGGGCATTAAGCCTAGAGTGTGAAAACTGAGTTTCCTTGAGAGCTGCTTGGAAGCCTGATGGTGTGTGAAGTTAGTGAGCCAAATGGAGTTGTTCTCCCACAAGAACCACTCGGCTGATTCTTCTTCAATATGCGCTTCACCAACATGCAGTGTTTCCTTGATTGAATTAGCTCTCACACCAATATTTGGGCCTAGAGCCTTTGCATTGAGGGCTATGTGAAAATGGCTTTGGCGCTGAAGTTGTCTGTGAATGTGGAGTTGGTGGCATGTGAAACCCGCATGTGGAGCATTGGTTTGTGTGGGATGCTCTACCAGGTTCATTCCTACATAATGCACTCAAAGGGCATTAAGCCTAGAGTGTGAAAACTGAGTTTCCTTGAGAGCTGCTTGGAAGCCTGATGGTGTGTGAAGTTAGTGAGCCAAATGGAGTTGTTCTCCCACAAGAACCACTCGGCTGATTCTTCTTCAATATGCGCTTCACCAACATGCAGTGTTTCCTTGATTGAATTAGCTCTCACACCAATATTTGCGCCTAGAGCCTTTGCATTGAGGGCTATCTGAAAATGGCTTTGGCGCTGAAGTTGTCTGTGAATGTGGAGTTGGTGGCATGTGAAACCCGCATGTGGAGCATTGGTTCGTGTGGGATGCTCTACCAGGTTCATTTGAGTCCTAAGCACTCAAAGGGCATTAAGCCTAGAGTGTGAAAACTGAGTTTCCTTGAGAGCTGCTTGGAAGCCTGATGGTGTGTGAAGTTAGTGAGCCAAATGGAGTTGTTCTCCCACAAGAACCACTCGGCTGATTCTTCTTCAATATGCGCTTCACCAACATGCAGTGTTTCCTTGATTGAATTAGCTCTCACATCAATATTTGTGCCTAGAGCCTTTGCATTGAGGGCTATCTGAAAATGGCTTTGGCGCTGAAGTTGTCTGTGAATGTGGAGTTGGTGGCATGTGAAACCCGCATGTGGAGCATTCGTTTGTGTGGGATGCTCTACCAGGTTCATTCCTACATAATGCACTCAAAGGGCATTAAGCCTAGAGTGTGAAAACTGAGTTTCCTTGAGAGCTGCATGGAACCCTGATGGTGTGTGAAGTTAGTGAGCCAAATGGAGTTGTTCTCCCACAAGAACCACTCGGCTGATTCTTCTTCAATATGCGCTTCACCAACATGCAGTGTTTCCTTGATTGAATTAGCTCTCACACCAATATTTCGCCTAGAGCCTTTGCATTGAGGGCTATCTGAAAATGGCTTTGGCGCTGAAGTTGTCTGTGAATGTGGAGTTGGTGGCATGTGAAACCCGCATGTGGAGCATTGGTTTGTGTGGGATGCTCGACCAGGTGCATTTCATTCCTAGGCACTCAAAGGGCATTAGGCCTAGTGTGTGAAAACTGAGTTTCCTTGAGAGCTGCTTGGAAGCCTGATGGTGTGTGAAGTTAGTGAGCCAAATGGAGTTGTTGTCCCACAAGAACCACTCGGCTGATTCTTCTTCAATATGCGCTTCACCAACATGCAGTGTTTCCTTGATTGAATTAGCTCTCACACCAATATTTGCGTCTAGAGCCTTTGCATTGAGGGCTATCTGAAAATGGCTTTGGCGCTGAAGTTGTCTGTGAATGTGGAGTTGGTGGCATGTGAAACCCGCATGTGAAGCATTGGTTTGTGTGGGATGCTCTACCAGGTTCATTCCTACATAATGCACTCAAAGGGCATTAAGCCTAGAGTGTGAAAACTGAGTTTCCTTGAGAGCTGCTTGGAAGCCTGATGGTGTGTGAAGTTAGTCAGCCAAATGGAGGTGTTCTCCCACAAGAACCACTCGGCTGATTCTTCTTCAATATGCGCTTCACCAACATGCAGTGTTTCCTTGATTGAATTAGCTCTCACACCAATATTTTCGCCTAGAGCCTTTGCATTGAGGGCTATCTGAAAATGGCTTTGGCGCTGAAGTTGTCTGTGAATGTGGAGTTGGTGGCATGTGAAACCCGCATGTGGAGCATTGGTTTGTGTGGGATGCTCTACCAGGTTCATTTCAGTCCTAGGCACTCAAAGGGCATTAAGCCTAGAGTGTGAAAACTGAGTTTCCTTGAGAGCTGCATGGAACCCTGATGGTGTGTGAAGTTAGGGAGCCAAATGGAGTTGTTCTCCGGCAAGAACCACTCGGCTGATTCTTCTTCAATATGCGCTTCACCAACATGCAGTGTTTCCTTGATTGAATTAGCTCTCACACCAATATTTGGGCCTGGAGCCTTTGCATTGAGGGCTATCTGAAAACGGCTTTGGCGCTGAAGTTGTCTGTGAATGTGGAGTTGGTGGCATGTGAAACCCGCATGTGGAGCATTGGTTTGTGTGATAAGCTCACCAAGCTTCATTTGAGTCCTAGGCACTCAAGGGCATTAAGCCTAGAGTGTGAAAACTGAGTTTCCTTGAGAGCTGCTTGGAAGCCTGATGGTGTGTGAAGTTAGTGAGCCAAATGGAGTTGTTCTCCCACAAGAACCACTCTGCTGATTCTTCTTCAATATGCGCTTCACCAACATGCAGTGTTTCCTTGATTGAATTAGCTCTCACACCAATATTTGGGCCTTGAGCCTTTGTGTTGAGGGCTATCTGAAAATGGCTTTGGCGCTGAAGTTGTCTGTGAATGTGGAGTTGGTGCCATGTGAAACCCACATGTGGAGCATTGGTTTGTGTGGGATGCTCTATCAGGTTCATTCCTAGGCACTCAAAGGGCATTAAGCCTAGTGTGTGAAAACTGAGTTTCCTTGAGAGCTGCTTGGAAGCCTGATGGTGTGTGAAGTTAGTGAGCCAAATGGAGTTGTTCCTCCACAAGAACCACTCGGCTGATTCTTCTTCAATATGCGCTTCACCAACATGCAGTGTTTCCTTGATTGAATTAGCTCTCACACCAATATTTGCGCCTAGAGCCTTTGTGTTGAGGGTATCTGAAAATCGCTTTGGCGCTGAAGTTGTCTGTGAATGTGGAGTTGGTGGCATGTGAAACCCGCATGTGGAGCATTGGTTCGTGTGGGATGCTCTACCAGGTTCATTTCAGTCCTAGGCACTCAAAGGGCATTAAGCCTAGAGTGTGAAAACTGAGTTTCCTTGAGAGCTGCATGGAACCCTGATGGTGTGTGAAGTTAGGGAGCCAAATGGAGTTGTTCTCCGGCAAGAACCACTCGGCTGATTCTTCTTCAATATGCGCTTCACCAACATGCAGTGTTTCCTTGATTGAATTAGCTCTCACACCAATATTTGGGCCTGGAGCCTTTGCATTGAGGGCTACCTGAAAACGGCTTTGGCGCTGAAGTTGTCTGTGAATGTGGAGTTGGTGGCATGTGAAACCCGCATGTGGAGCATTGGTTTGTGTGATAAGCTCACCAAACTTCATTTGAGTCCTAGGCACTCAAGGGCATTAAGCCTAGAGTGTGAAAACTGAGTTTCCTTGAGAGCTGCTTGGAAGCCTGATGGTGTGTGAAGTTAGTGAGCCAAATGGAGTTGTTCTCCCACAAGAACCACTCTGCTGATTCTTCTTCAATATGCGCTTCACCAACATGCAGTGTTTCCTTGATTGAATTAGCTCTCACACCAATATTTGCGCCTAGAGCCTTTGTGTTGAGGGCTATCTGAAAATGGCTTTGGCGCTGAAGTTGTCTGTGAATGTGGAGTTGGTGCCATGTGAAACCCACATGTGGAGCATTGGATTGTGTGGGATGCTCTATCAGGTTCATTCCTAGGCACTCAAAGGGCATTAAGCCTAGAGTGTGAAAACTGAGTTTCCTTGAGAGCTGCTTGGAAGCCTGATGGTGTGTGAAGTTAGTGAGCCAAATGGAGTTGTTCCTCCACAAGAACCACTCGGCTGATTCTTCTTCAATATGCGCTTCACCAACATGCAGTGTTTCCTTGATTGAATTAGCTCTCACACCAATATTTGCGCCTAGAGCCTTTGTGTTGAGGGCTATCTGAAAATCGCTTTGGCGCTGAAGTTGTCTGTGAATGTGGAGTTGGTGGCATGTGAAACCCGCATGTGGAGCATTGGTTTGTGTGGGATGCTCTACCAGGTTCATTCCTACATAATGTACTCAAAGGGCATTAAGCCTAGAGTGTGAAAACTGAGTTTCCTTGAGAGCTGCTTAGAAGCCTGATGGTGTGTGAAGTTAGTGAGCCAAATGGAGTTGTTCCCCCACAAGAACCACTCGGCTGATTCTTCTTCAATATGCGCTTCACCAACATGCAGTGTTTCCTTGATTGAATTAGCTCTCACACCAATATTTGCGCCTAGAGCCTTTGTGTTGAGGGCTATCTGAAAATCGCTTTGGCGCTGAAGTTGTCTGTGAATGTGGAGTTGGTGGCATGTGAAACCCGCAAGTGGAGCATTGGTTTGTGTGGGATGCTCTACCAGGTTCATTCCTAGATAATGCACTCAAAGGGCATTAAGCCTAGAGTGTGAAAACTGAGTTTCCTTGAGAGCTGCTTGGAAGCCTGATGGTGTGTGAAGTTAGTGAGCCAAATGGAGGTGTTCTCCCACAAGAACCACTCGGCTGATTCTTCTTCAGTATGCGCTTCACCAACATGCAGTGTTTCCTTGATTGAATTAGCTCTCACACCAACATTTGCGCCTAGAGCCTTTGCATTGAGGGCTATCTGAAAATGGCTTTGGCGCTGAAGTTGTCTGTGAATGTGGAGTTGGTGGCATGTGAAACCCGCATGTGGAGCATTGGTTTGTGTGGGATGCTCTACCAGGTTCATTCCTAGATAATGCACTCAAAGGGCATTAAGCCTAGAGTGTGAAAACTGAGTTTCCTTGAGAGCTGCTTGGAAGCCTGATGGTGTGTGAAGTTAGTGAGCCAAATGGAGTTGTTCCCCCACAAGAACCACTCGGCTGATTCTTCTTCAATATGCGCTTCACCAACATGCAGTGTTTCCTTGATTGAATTAGCTCTCACACCAATATTTGCGCCTAGAGACTTTGCATTGAGGGCTATCTGAAAATGGCTTTGGCGCTGAAGTTGTCTGTGAATGTGGAGTTGGTGGCATGTGAAACCCGCATGTGGAGAATTGGTTTGTGTGGGATGCTCTACCAGGTTCTTTCCTAGATAATGCACTCAAAGGGCATTAAGCCTAGAGTGTGAAAACTGAGTTTCCTTGAGAGCTGCTTGGAAGCCTGATGGTGTGTGAAGTTAGTGAGCCAAATGGAGTTGTTCTCCCACAAGAAACACTCGGCTGATTCTTCTTCAATATGTGCTTCACCAACATGCAGTGTTTCCTTGATTGAATTAGCTCTCACACCAATATTTGGGCCTGGAGCCTTTGCATTGAGGGCTACCTGAAAACGGCTTTGGCGCTGAAGTTGTCTGTGAATGTGGAGTTGGTGGCATGTGAAACCCGCATGTGGAGCATTGGTTTGTGTGATAAGCTCACCAAGCTTCATTTGAGTCCTAGGCACTCAAGGGCATTAAGCCTAGAGTGTGAAAACTGAGTTTCCTTGAGAGCTGCTTGGAAGCCTGATGGTGTGTGAAGTTAGTGAGCCAAATGGAGTTGTTCTCCCACAAGAACCACTCTGCTGATTCTTCTTCAATATGCGCTTCACCAACATGCAGTGTTTCCTTGATTGAATTAGCTCTCACACCAATATTTGGGCCTTGAGCCTTTGTGTTGAGGGCTATCTGAAAATGGCTTTGGCGCTGAAGTTGTCTGTGAATGTGGAGTTGGTGCCATGTGAAACCCACATGTGGAGCATTGGTTTGTGTGGGATGCTCTATCAGGTTCATTCCTAGGCACTCAAAGGGCATTAAGCCTAGTGTGTGAAAACTGAGTTTCCTTGAGAGCTGCTTGGAAGCCTGATGGTGTGTGAAGTTAGTGAGCCAAATGGAGTTGTTCTCCCACAAGAACCAATCGGCTGATTCTTCTTCAATATGCGCTTCACCAACATGCAGTGTTTCCTTGATTGAATTAGCTCTCACAAAAATATTTGCGCCTAGAGCCTTTGCATTGAGAGCTATCTGAAAACGGCTTTGGCGCTGATGTTGTCTGTGAATGTGGAGTTGGTGGCATGTGAAACCCGCATGTGGAGCATTGGTTTGTGTGGGATGCTGTACCAGGTTCATTCCTACATAATGTACTCAAAGGGCAGTAAGCCTAGAGTGTGAAAACTGAGTTTCCTTGAGAGCTGCTTGGAAGCCTGATGGTGTGTGAAGTTAGTGAGCGAAATGGAGTTGTTCCCCCACAAGAACCACTCGGCTGATTCTTCTTCAATATGCGCTTCACCAACATGCAGTGTTTCCTTGATTGAATTAGCTCTCACACCAATATTTGCGCCTAGAGCCTTTGTGTTGAGGGCTATCTGAAAATCGCTTTGGCGCTGAAGTTGTCTGTGAATGTGGAGTTGGTGGCATGTGAAACCCGCATGTGGAGCATTGGTTTGTGTGGGATGCTCTACCAGGTTCATTCCTACATAATGTACTCAAAGGGCATTAAGCCTAGAGTGTGAAAACTGAGTTTCCTTGAGAGCTGCTTGGAAGCCTGATGGTGTGTGAAGTTAGTGAGCCAAATGGAGTTGTTCCCCCACAAGAACCACTCGGCTGATTCTTCTTCAATATGCGCTTCACCAACATGCAGTGTTTCCTTGATTGAATTAGCTCTCACACCAATATTTGCGCCTAGAGCCTTTGCGTTGAGGGCTATCTGAAAATGGCTTTGGCGCTGAAGTTGTCTGTGAATGTGGAGTTGGTGGCATGTGAAACCCGCATGTGGAGCATTGGTTTGTGTGGGATGCTCTACCGGGTTCTTTTCTAGATAATGCACTCAAAGGGCATTAAGCCTAGAGTATGAAAACTGAGTTTCCTTGAGAGCTGCTTGGAAGCCTGATGGTGTGTGAAGTTAGTGAGCCAAATGGAGTTGTTCTCCCACAAGAACCACTTGGCTGATCCTTCTTCAATATGCGCTTCACCAACATGCAGTGTTTCCTTGATTGAATTAGCTATAACACCAATATTTATGCCTGGAGCCTTTGCATTGAGGGCTACCTGAAAACGGCTTTGGCGCTGAAGTTGTCTGTGAATGTGGAGTTGGTGGCATGTGAAACCCGCATGTGGAGCATTGGTTTGTGTGATAAGCTCACCAAGCTTCATTTGAGTCCTAGGCACTCAAGGGCATTAAGCCTAGAGTGTGAAAACTGAGTTTCCTTGAGAGCTGCTTGGAAGCCTGATGGTGTATGAAGTTAGTGAGTCAAATGGACTTGTTCTCCCACAAGAACCACTCGGCTGATTCTTCTTCAATATGCGCTTCACCAACATGCAGTGTTTCCTTGATTGAATTAGCTCTCACACCAATATTTTCGCCTAGAGCCTTTGCATTGAGGGCTATCTGAAAATGGCTTTGGCGCTGAAGTTGTCTGTGAATGTGGAGTTGGTGGCATGTGAAACCCGCATGTGGAGCATTGGTTTGTGTGGGATGCTCTACCAGGTTCATTCCTACATAATGTACTCAATGGGCAGTAAGCCTAGAGTGTGAAAACTGAGTTTCCTTGAGAGCTGCTTGGAAGCCTGATGGTGTGTGAAGTTAGTGAGACAAATGGAGTTGTTCCCCCACAAGAACCACTCGGCTGATTCTTCTTCAATATGCGCTTCACCAACATGCAGTGTTTCCTTGATTGAATTAGCTCTCACACCAATATTTGCGCCTAGAGCCTTTGCATTGAGGGCTATCTGAAAATGGCTTTGGCGCTGAAGTTGTCTGTGAATGTGGAGTTGGTGGCATGTGAAACCCGCATGTGGAGCATTGGTTTGTGTGGGATGCTCGACCAGGTGCATTTCATTCCTAGGTACTCAAAGGGCATTAAGCCTAGAGTGTGAAAACTGAGTTTCCTTGAGAGCTGCTTGGAAGCCTGATGGTGTGTGAAGTTAGTGAGCCAAATGGAGGTGTTCTCCCACAAGAACCACTCGGCTGATTCTTCTTCAATATGCGCTTCACCAACATGCAGTGTTTCCTTGATTGAATTAGCTCTCCCACCAATATTTGCGCCTAGAGCCTTTGCATTGAGGGCTATCTGAAAATGGCTTTGGCGCTGAAGTTGTCTGTGAATGTGGAGTTGGTGGCATGTGAAACCCGCATGTGGATCATTGCTTTGTGTGGGATGCTCTACCAGGTGCATTTCATTTATAGGCACTCAAAGGGCATTAAGCCTAGAGTGTGAAAACTGAGTTTCCTTGAGAGCTGCTTGGAAGCCTGATGGTGTGTGAAGTTAGTGAGCCAAATGGAGGTGTTCTCCCACAAGAACCACTCGGCTGATTCTTCTTCAATATGCACTTCACCAACATGCAGTGTTTCCTTGATTGAATTAGCTCTCACACCAATATTTGCGCCTAGAGCCTTTGCATTGAGGGCTATCTGAAAATGGCTTTGGCGCTGAAGTTGTCTGTGAATGTGGAGTTGGTGGCATGTGAAACCCGCATGTGGAGCATTGGTTTGTGTGGGATGCTCTACCAGGTTCATTCCTACATAATGCACTCAAAGGGCATTAAGCCTAGATTGTGAAAACTGAGTTTCCTTGAGAGCTGCTTGGAAGCCTGATGGTGTGTGAAGTTAGTGAGCCAAATGGAGTTGTTCCCCCACAAGAACCACTCGGCTGATTCTTCTTCAATATGCGCTTCACCAACATGCAGTGTTTCCTTGATTGAATTAGCTCTCACACCAATATTTGCGCCTAGAGCCTTTGTGTTGAGGGCTATCTGAAAATGGCTTTGGCGCTGAAGTTGTCTGTGAATGTGGAGTTGGTGGCATGTGAAACCCGCATGTGGAGCATTGGTTCGTGTGGGATGCTCTACCAGGTTCATTTCATTCCTAGGTACTCAAAGGGCATTAAGCCTAGAGTGTGAAAACTGAGTTTCCTTGAGAGCTGCTTGGAAGCCTGATGGTGTGTGAAGTTAGTGAGCCAAATGGAGGTGTTCTCCCACAAGAACCACTCGGCTGATTCTTCTTCAATATGCGCTTCACCAACATGCAGTGTTTCCTTGATTGAATTAGCTCTCACACCAATATTTGCGCCTAGAGCCTTTGCATTGAGGGCTATCTGAAAATGGCTTTGGCGCTGAAGTTGTCTGTGAATGTGGAGTTGGTGGCATGTGAAACCCGCATGTGGAGCATTGGTTTGTGTGGGATGCTCTACCAGGTTCATTCCTACATAATGCACTCAAAGGGCATTAAGCCTAGAGTGTGAAAACTGAGTTTCCTTGAGAGCTGCTTGGAAGCCTGATGGTGTGTGAAGTTAGTGAGCCAAATGGAGTTGTTCTCCCACAAGAACCACTCGGCTGATTCTTCTTCAATATGCGCTTCACCAACATGCAGTGTTTCCTTGATTGAATTAGCTCTCACACCAATATTTGGGCCTGGACCCTTTGCATTGAGGGCTACCTGAAAATGGCTTTGGCGCTGAAGTTGTCTGTGAATGTGGAGTTGGTGGCATGTGAAACCCGCCTGTGGAGCATTCGTTTGTGTGATAAGCTCACCAAGCTTCATTTGAGTCCTAGGCACTCAAAGGGCATTAAGCCTAGAGTGTGAAAACTGAGTTTCCTTGAGAGCTGCTTGGAAGCCTGATGGTGTGTGAAGTTAGTGAGCCAAATGGAGTTGTTCTCCCACAAGAACCACTCGGCTGATTCTTCTTCAATATGCGCTTCACCAACATGCAGTGTTTCCTTGATTGAATTAGCTCTCACACCAATATTTTCGCCTAGAGCCTTTGCATTGAGGGCTATCTGAAAACGGCTTTGGCGCTGAAGTTGTCTGTGAATGTGGAGTTGGTGGCATGTGAAACCCGCATGTGGAGCATTGGTTTGTGTGGGATGCTCTACCGGGTTCTTTTCTAGATAATGCACTCAAAGGGCATTAAGCCTAGAGTATGAAAACTGAGTTTCCTTGAGAGCTGCTTGGAAGCCTGATGGTGTGTGAAGTTAGTGAGCCAAATGGAGTTGTTCTCCCACAAGAACCACTTGGCTGATTCTTCTTCAATATGCGCTTCACCAACATGCAGTGTTTCCTTGATTGAATTAGCTATAACACCAATATTTATGCGTGGAGCCTTTGCATTGAGGGCTACCTGAAAACGGCTTTGGCGCTGAAGTTGTCTGTGAATGTGGAGTTGGTGGCATGTGAAACCCGCATGTGGAGCATTGGTTTGTGTGATAAGCTCACCAAGCTTCATTTGAGTCCTAGGCACTCAAGGGCATTAAGCCTAGAGTGTGAAAACTGAGTTTCCTTGAGAGCTGCTTGGAAGCCTGATGGTGTATGAAGTTAGTGAGTCAAATGGACTTGTTCTCCCACAAGAACCACTCGGCTGATTCTTCTTCAATATGCGCTTCACCAACATGCAGTGTTTCCTTGATTGAATTAGCTCTCACACCAATATTTTCGCCTAGAGCCTTTGCATTGAGGGCTATCTGAAAATGGCTTTGGCGGTGAAGTTGTCTGTGAATGTGGAGTTGGTGGCATGTGAAACCCGCATGTGGAGCATTGGTTTGTGTGGGATGCTCTACCAGGTTCATTCCTACATAATGTACTCAAAGGGCATTAAGCCTAGAGTGTGAAAACTGAGTTTCCTTGAGAGCTGCTTGGAAGCCTGATGGTGTGTGAAGTTAGTGAGACAAATGGAGTTGTTCCCCCACAAGAACCACTCGGCTGATTCTTCTTCAATATGCGCTTCACCAACATGCAGTGTTTCCTTGATTGAATTAGCTCTCACACCAATATTTGCGCCTAGAGCCTTTGCATTGAGGGCTATCTGAAAATGGCTTTGGCGCTGAAGTTGTCTGTGAATGTGGAGTTGGTGGCATGTGAAACCCGCATGTGGAGCATTGGTTTGTGTGGGATGCTCTACCAGGTGCATTTCATTTATAGGCACTCAAAGGGCATTAAGCCTAGAGTGTGAAAACTGAGTTTCCTTGAGAGCTGCTTGGAAGCCTGATGGTGTGTGAAGTTAGTGAGCCAAATGGAGGTGTTCTCCCACAAGAACCACTCGGCTGATTCTTCTTCAATATGCGCTTCACCAACATGCAGTGTTTCCTTGATTGAATTAGCTCTCACACCAATATTTGCGCCTAGAGCCTTTGCATTGAGGGCTATCTGAAAATGGCTTTGGCGCTGAAGTTGTCTGTGAATGTGGAGTTGGTGGCATGTGAAACCCGCATGTGGATCATTGCTTTGTGTGGGATGCTCTACCAGGTGCATTTCATTTATAGGCACTCAAAGGGCATTAAGCCTAGAGTGTGAAAACTGAGTTTCCTTGAGAGCTGCTTGGAAGCCTGATGGTGTGTGAAGTTAGTGAGCCAAATGGAGGTGTTCTCCCACAAGAACCACTCGGCTGATTCTTCTTCAATATGCGCTTCACCAACATGCAGTGTTTCCTTGATTGAATTAGCTCTCACACCAATATTTTCGCCTAGAGCCTTTGCATTGAGGGCTATCTGAAAATGGCTTTGGCGCTGAAGTTGTCTGTGAATGTGGAGTTGGTGGCATGTGAAACCCGCATGTGGAGCATTGGTTTGTGTGGGATGCTCTACCAGGTGCATTTCATTTATAGGCACTCAAAGGGCATTAAGCCTAGAGTGTGAAAACTGAGTTTCCTTGAGAGCTGCTTGGAAGCCTGATGGTGTGTGAAGTTAGTGAGCCAAATGGAGTTGTTCCCCCACAAGAACCACTCGGCTGATTCTTCTTCAATATGCGCTTCACCAACATGCAGTGTTTCCTTGATTGAATTAGCTCTCACACCAATATTTGCGCCTAGAGCCTTTGCATTGAGGGCTATCTGAAAATGGCTTTGGCGCTGAAGTTGTCTGTGAATGTGGAGTTGGTGGCATGTGAAACCCGCATGTGGAGCATTGGTTTGTGTGGGATGCTCTACCAGGTTCATTCCTACATAATGCACTCAAAGGGCATTAAGCCTAGAGTGTGAAAACTGAGTTTCCTTGAGAGCTGCTTGGAACCCTGATGGTGTGTGAAGTTAGTGAGCCAAATGGAGGTGTTCTCCCACAAGAACCACTCGGCTGATTCTTCTTCAATATGCGCTTCACCAACATGCAGTGTTTCCTTGATTGAATTAGCTCTCACACCAATATTTGGGCCTGGACCCTTTGCATTGAAGGCTACCTGAAAACGGCTTTGGCGCTGAAGTTGTCTGTGAATGTGGAGTTGGTGGCATATGAAACCCGCCTGTGGAGCATTCGTTTGTGTGATAAGCTCACCAAGCTTCATTTGAGTCCTAGGCACTCAAAGGGCATTAAGCCTAGAGTGTGAAAACTGAGTTTCCTTGAGAGCTGCTTGGAAGCCTGATGGTGTGTGAAGTTAGTGAGAGAAATGGAGTTGTTCTCCCACAAGAACCACTCGACTGATTCTTCTTCAATATGCGCTTCACCAACATGCAGTGTTTCCTTGATTGAATTAGCTCTCACACCAATATTTTCGCCTAGAGCCTTTGCATTGAGGGCTATCTGAAAACGGCTTTGGCGCTGAAGTTGTCTGTGAATGTGGAGTTGGTGGCATGTGAAACCCGCATGTGGAGCATTGGTTTGTGTGGGATGCTCTACCAGGTTCTTTTCTAGATAATGCACTCAAAGGGCATTAAGCCTAGAGTATGAAAACTGAGTTTCCTTGAGAGCTGCTTGGAAGCCTGATGGTGTGTGAAGTTAGTGAGCCAAATGGAGTTGTTCTCCCACAAGAACCACTTGGCTGATCCTTCTTCAATATGCGCTTCACCAACATGCAGTGTTTCCTTGATTGAATTAGCTATAACACCAATATTTATGCGTGGAGCCTTTGCATTGAGGGCTACCTGAAAACGGCTTTGGCGCTGAAGTTGTCTGTGAATGTGGAGTTGGTGGCATGTGAAACCCGCATGTGGAGCATTGGTTTGTGTGATAAGCTCACCAAGCTTCATTTCAGTCCTAGGCACTCAAGGGCATTAAGCCTAGAGTGTGAAAACTGAGTTTCCTTGAGAGCTGCTTGGAAGCCTGATGGTGTATGAAGTTAGTGAGTCAAATGGAGGTGTTCTCCCACAAGAACCACTCGGCTGATTCTTCTTCAATATGCGCTTCACCAACATGCAGTGTTTCCTTGATTGAATTAGCTCTCACACCAATATTTTCGCCTAGAGCCTTTGCATTGAGGGCTATCTGAAAATGGCTTTGGCGCTGAAGTTGTCTGTGCATGTGGAGTTGGTGGCATGTGAAACCCGCATGTGGAGCATTGGTTTGTGTGGGATGCTCTACCAGGTTCATTCCTACATAATGTACTCAAAGGGCATTAAGCCTAGAGTGTGAAAACTGAGTTTCCTTGAGAGCTGCTTGGAAGCCTGATGGTGTGTGAAGTTAGTGAGCCAAATGGAGTTGTTCCCCCACAAGAACCACTCGGCTGATTCTTCTTCAATATGTGCTTCACCAACATGCAGTGTTTCCTTGATTGAATTAGCTCTCACACCAATATTTGCGCCTAGAGCCTTTGCATTGAGGGCTATCTGAAAATGGCTTTGGCGCTGAAGTTGTCTGTGAATGTGGAGTTGGTGGCATGTGAAACCCGCATGTGGAGCATTGGTTTGTGTGGGATGCTCTACCAGGTGCATTTCATTTATAGGCACTCAAAGGGCATTAAGCCTAGAGTGTGAAAACTGAGTTTCCTTGAGAGCTGCTTGGAAGCCTGATGGTGTGTGAAGTTAGTGAGCCAAATGGAGGTGTTCTCCCACAAGAACCACTCGGCTGATTCTTCTTCAATATGCGCTTCACCAACATGCAGTGTTTCCTTGATTGAATTAGCTCTCACACCAATATTTGCGCCTAGAGCCTTTGCATTGAGGGCTATCTGAAAATGGCTTTGGCGCTGAAGTTGTCTGTGAATGTGGAGTTGGTGGCATGTGAAACCCGCATGTGGATCATTGCTTTGTGTGGGATGCTCTACCAGGTGCATTTCATTTATAGGCACTCAAAGGGCATTAAGCCTAGAGTGTGAAAACTGAGTTTCCTTGAGAGCTGCTTGGAAGCCTGATGGTGTGTGAAGTTAGTGAGCCAAATGGAGGTGTTCTCCCACAAGAACCACTCGGCTGATTCTTCTTCAATATGCGCTTCACCAACATGCAGTGTTTCCTTGATTGAATTAGCTCTCACACCAATATTTTCGCCTAGAGCCTTTGCATTGAGGGCTATCTGAAAACGGCTTTGGCACTGAAGTTGTCTGTGAATGTGGAGTTGGTGGCATGTGAAACCCGCCTGTGGAGCATTGGTTTGTGTGGGATGCTCTACCAGGTTCTTTCCTAGATAATGCACTCAAAGGGCATTAAGCCTAGAGTGTGAAAACTGAGTTTCCTTGAGAGCTGCTTGGAAGCCTGATGGTGTGTGAAGTTAGTGAGCCAAATGGAGTTGTTCTCCCACAAAAACCACTTCGCTGATCCTTCTTCAATATGCGCTTCACCAACATGCAGTGTTTCCTTGATTGAATTAGCTCTCACACCAATATTTGGGCCTGGAGCCTTTGCATTGAGGGCTACCTGAAAACGGCTTTGGCGCTGAAGTTGTCTGTGAATGTGGAGTTGGTGGCATGTGAATCCCGCATGTGGAGCATTGGTTTGTGTGATAAGCTCACCAAGCTTCATTTGAGTCCTAGGCACTCAAGGGCATTAAGCCTAGAGTGTGAAAACTGAGTTTCCTTGAGAGCTGCTTGGAAGCCTGATGGTGTGTGAAGTTAGTGAGCCAAATGGAGTTGTTCTCCCACAAGAACCACTCGGCTGATTCTTCTTCAATATGCGCTTCACCAACATGCAGTGTTTCCTTGATTGAATTAGCTCTCACACCAATATTTTCGCCTAGAGCCTTTGCATTGAGGGCTATCTGAAAATGGCTTTGGCGCTGAAGTTGTCTGTGAATGTGGAGTTGGTGGCATGTGAAACCCGCATGTGGAGCATTGGTTTGTGTGGGATGCTCTACCAGGTTCATTCCTACATAATGTACTCAAAGGGCATTAAGCCTAGAGTGTGAAAACTGAGTTTCCTTGAGAGCTGCTTGGAAGCCTGATGGTGTGTGAAGTTAGTGAGCCAAATGGAGTTGTTCCCCCACAAGAACCACTCGGCTGATTCTTCTTCAATATGCGCTTCACCAACATGCAGTGTTTCCTTGATTGAATTAGCTCTCACACATAATATTTGGGCCTGGAAACTTTGCATTGAGGTCTACCTGAAAACGGCTTTGGCGCTGAAGTTGTCTGTGAATGTGGAGTTGGTGGCATGTGAAACCCGCATGTGGAGCATTGGTTTGTGTGATAAGCTCACCAATCTTCATTTGAGTCCGAGGCACTCAAGGGCATTAAGCCTAGAGTGTGAAAACTGAGTTTCCTTGAGAGCTGCTTGGAAGCCTGATGGTGTGTGAAGTTAGTGAGCCAAATGGAGTTGTTCCCCCACAAGAACCACTCGGCTGATTCTTCTTCAATATGCGCTTCACCAACATGCAGTGTTTCCTTGATTGAATTAGCTCTCACACCAATATTTTGGCCTTGAGCCTTTGTGTTGAGGGCTATCTGAAAATGGCTTTGGCGCTGAAGTTGTCTGTGAATGTGGAGTTGGTGCCATGTGAAACGCACATGTGGAGCATTGGTTTGTGTGGGATGCTGTACCAGGTTCTTTCCTAGGCACTCAAAGGGCATTAAGCCTAGTGTGTGAAAACTGAGTTTCCTTGAGAGCTGCTTGGAAGCCTGATGGTGTGTGAAGTTAGTGAGCCAAATGGAGTTGTTCTCCCACAAGAACCAATTGGCTGATTCTTCTTCAATATGCGCTTCACCAACATGCAGTGTTTCCTTGATTGAATTAGCTCTCACAAAAATATTTGCGCCTAGAGCCTTTATATTGAGAGCTATCTGAAAACGGCTTTGGCGCTGATGTTGTCTGTGAATGTGGAGTTGGTGGCATGTGAAACCCGCATGTGGAGCATTGGTTTGTGTGGGATGCTCTACCAGGTGCATTTCATTTATAGGCACTCAAAGGGCATTAAGCCTAGAGTGTGAAAACTGAGTTTCCTTGAGAGCTGCTTGGAAGCCTGATGGTGTGTGAAGTTAGTGAGCCAAATGGAGTTGTTCTCCCACAAGAACCACTCGCCTGATTCTTCTTCAATATGCGCTTCACCAACATGCAGTGTTTCCTTGATTGAATTAGCTCTCACACCAATATTTGCACCTAGAGCCTTTGCATTGAGGGCATTCTGAAAATGGCTTTGGCGCTGAAGTTGTCTGTGAATGTGGAGTTGGTGCCATGTGAAACCCGCATGTGGAGCATTGGTTTGTGTGGGATGCTCTACCAGGTTCATTCCTACATAATGCACTCAAAGGGCATTAAGCCTAGAGTGTGAAAACTGAGTTTCCTTGAGAGCTGCTTGGAACCCTGATGGTGTGTGAAGTTAGTGAGCCAAATGGAGTTGTTCTCCCACAAGAACCACTCGGCTGATTCTTCTTCAATATGCGCTTCACCAACATGCAGTGTTTCCTTGATTGAATTAGCTCTCACACCAATATTTGGGCCTGGACCCTTTGCATTGAAGGCTACCTGAAAACGGCTTTGGCGCTGAAGTTGTCTGTGAATGTGGAGTTGGTGCCATGTGAAACCCGCCTGTGGAGCATTGGTTTGTGTGATAAGCTTACCAAGCTTCATTTGAGTCCTAGGCACTCAAAGGGCATTAAGCCTAGAGTGTGAAAACTGAGTTTCCTTGAGAGCTGCTTGGAAGCCTGATGGTGTGTGAAGTTAGTGAGCCAAATGGAGTTGTTCTCCCACAAGAACCACTCGGCTGATTCTTCTTCAATATGCGCTTCACCAACATGCAGTGTTTCCTTGATTGAATTAGCTCTCACAAAAATATTTGCGCCTAGATCCTTTGTATTGAGAGCTATCTGAAAACGGCTTTGGCGCTGATGTTGTCTGTGAATGTGGAGTTGGTGGCATGTGAAACCCGCATGTGGAGCATTGGTTTGTGTGGGATGCTGTACCAGGTTCATTCCTACAGAATGTACTGAAAGGGCATTAAGCCTAGATTGTGAAAAATGAGTCTCCTTGAGAGCTGCTTGGAAGCCTGATGGTGTGTGAAGTTAGTGAGCCAAATGGAGTTTTTGTCCCACAAGAACCACTCGCCTGATTCTTCTTCAATATGCGCTTCACCAACATGCAGTGTTTCCTTGATTGAATTAGCTCTCACACCAATATTTGCGCCTAGAGCCTTTGCATTGAGGGCTATCTGAAAATGGCTTTGGCGCTGAAGTTGTCTGTGAATGTGGAGTTGGTGGCATGTGAAACCCGCATGTGGAGCATTGGTTTCTGTGGGATGCTCTACCAGGTGCATTTCATTCCTAGGCACTCAAAGGGCATTAAGCCTAGAGTGTGAAAACTGAGTTTCCTTGAGAGCTGCTTGGAAGCCTGATGGTGTGTGAAGTTAGTGAGCCAAATGGAGTTGTTCTCCCACAAGAACCACTCGGCTGATTCTTCTTCAATATGCGCTTCACCAACATGCACTGTTTCCTTGATTGAATTAGCTCTCACACCAATATTTTCGCCTAGAGCCTTTGCATTGAGGGCTATCTGAAAATGGCTTTGGCGCTGAAGTTGTCTGTGAATGTGGAGTTGGTGGCATGTGAAACCCGCATGTGGAGCATTGGTTTGTGTGGGATGCTCTACCAGGTTCATTCCTACATAATGTACTCAAAGGGCATTAAGCCTAGAGTGTGAAAACTGAGTTTCCTTGAGAGCTGCTTGGAAGCCTGATGGTGTGTGAAGTTAGTGAGCCAAATGGAGTTGTTCCCCCACAAGAACCACTCGGCTGATTCTTCTTCAATATGCGCTTCACCAACATGCAGTGTTTCCTTGATTGAATTAGCTCTCACACCAATATTTGGGCCTGGAAACTTTGCATTGAGGGCTACCTGAAAACGGCTTTGGCGCTGAAGTTGTCTGTGAATGTGGAGTTGGTGGCATGTGAAACCCGCATGTGGAGCATTGGTTTGTGTGATAAGCTCACCAATCTTCATTTGAGTCCGAGGCACTCAAGGGCATTAAGCCTAGAGTGTGAAAACTGAGTTTCCTTGAGAGCTGCTTGGAAGCCTAATGGTGTGTGAAGTTAGTGAGCCAAATGGAGTTGTTCCCCCACAAGAACCACTCGGCTGATTCTTCTTCAATATGCGCTTCACCAACATGCAGTGTTTCCTTGATTGAATTAGCTCTCACACCAATATTTTGGCCTTGAGCCTTTGTGTTGAGGGCTATCTGAAAATGGCTTTGGCGCTGAAGTTGTCTGTGAAAGTGGAGTTGGTGCCATGTGAAACCCACATGTGGAGCATTGGTTTGTGTGGGATGCTCTACCAGGTTCATTCCTAGGCACTCAAAGGGCATTAAGCCTAGAGTGTGAAAACTGAGTTTCCTTGAGAGCTGCTTGGAAGCCTGATGGTGTGTGAAGCTAGTGAGCCAAATGGAGTTGTTCTCCCGCAAGAACCAATTGGCTGATTCTTCTTCAATATGCGCTTCACCAACATGCAGTGTTTCCTTGATTGAATTAGCTCTCACAAAAATATTTGCGCCTAGAGCCTTTGTATTGAGAGCTATCTGATAATGGCTTTGGCGCTGAAGTTGCCTGTGAATGTGGAGTTGGTGGCATGTGAAACCCGCATGTGGAGCATTGGTTTGTGTGGGATGCTCTACCAGGTGCATTTCATTTATAGGCACTCAAAGGGCATTAAGCCTAGAGTGTGAAAACTGAGTTTCCTTGAGAGCTGCTTGGAAGCCTGATGGTGTGTGAAGTTAGTGAGCCAAATGGAGTTGTTCTCCCACAAGAACCACTCGCCTGATTCTTCTTCAATATGCGCTTCACCAACATGCAGTGTTTCCTTGATTGAATTAGCTCTCACACCAATATTTGCACCTAGAGCCTTTGCATTGAGGGCATTCTGAAAATGGCTTTGGCGCTGAAGTTGTCTGTGAATGTGGAGTTGTTGGCATGTGAAACCCGCATGTGGAGCATTGGTTTGTGTGGGATGCTCTACCAGGTGCATTTCATTCCTAGGCACTCAAAGGGCAGTAAGCCTAGAGTGTGAAAACTGAGTTTCCTTGAGAGCTGCTTGGAAGCCTGATGGTGTGTGAAGTTAGTGAGCCAAATGGAGTTGTTCTCCCACAAGAACCACTCGGCTGATTCTTCTTCAATATGCGCTTCACCAACATGCAGTGTTTCCTTGATTGAATTAGCTCTCACAAAAATATTTGCGACTAGAGCCTTTGCATTGAGGGCTATCTGAAAATGGCTTTGGCGCTGAAGTTGTCTGTGAATGTGGAGTTGGTGGCATGTGAAACCCGCATGTGGAGCATTGGTTTGTGTGGGATGCTCTACCAGGTTCATTCCTAGATAATGCACTCAAAGGGCATTAAGCCTAGAGTGTGAAAACTGAGTTTCCTTGAGAGCTGCTTGGAAGCCTGGTTGTGTGTGAAGTTAGTGAGCCAAATGGAGGTGTTCTCCCACAAGAACCACTCGGCTGATTCTTCTTCAATATGCGCTTCACCAACATGCAGTGTTTCCTTGATTGAATTAGCTCTCACACCAATATTTGGGCCTGGACCCTTTGCATTGAGGGCTATCTGAAAATGGCTTTGGCGCTGAAGTTGTCTGTGAATGTGGAGTTGGTGGCATGTGAAACTCGCATGTGGAGCATTGGTTTGTGTGATAAGCTCACCAAGCTTCATTTCAGTCCTAGGCACTCAAAGGGCATTAAGCCTAGAGTGTGAAAACTGAGTTTCCTTGAGAGCTGCTTGGAAGCCTGATGGTGTGTGAAGTTAGTGAGCCAAATGGAGTTGTTCTCCCACAAGAACCCACTCGGCTGATTCTTCTTCAATATGCGCTTCACAAACATGCAGTGTTTCCTTGATTGAATTAGCTCTCACACCAATATTTGCGCCTAGAGCCTTTGCATTGAGGGCTATCTGAAAATGGCTTTGGCGCTGAAGTTGTCTGTGAATGTGGAGTTGGTGGCATGTGAAACCCGCATGTGGAGCATTGGTTTGTGTGGGATGCTCTACCAGGTTCATTCCTACATAATGTACTCAAAGGGCATTAAGCCTAGAGTGTGAAAACTGAGTTTCCTTGAGAGCTGCTTGGAAGCCTGATGGTGTGTGAAGTTAGTGAGCCAAATGGAGTTGTTCCCCCACAAGAACCACTCGGCTGACTCTTCTTCAATATGCGCTTCACCAACATGCAGTGTTTCCTTGATTGAATTAGCTCTCACACCAATATTTGCGCCTAGATCCTTTGCATTGAGGGCTATCTGAAAATGGCTTTGGCGCTGAAGTTGTCTGTGAATGTGGAGTTGGTGGCATGTGAAACCCGCATGTGGAGCATTGGTTTGTGTGGGATGCTCTACCAGGTGCATTTCATTTATAGGCACTCAAAGGGCATTAAGCCTAGAGTGTGAAAACTGAGTTTCCTTGAGAGCTGCTTGGAAGCCTGATGGTGTGTGAAGTTAGTGAGCCAAATGGAGGTGTTCTCCCACAAGAACCACTCGGCTGATTCTTCTTCAATATGCGCTTCACCAACATGCAGTGTTTCCTTGATTGAATTAGCTCTCACACCAATATTTGCGCCTAGAGCCTTTGCATTGAGGGCTATCTGAAAATGGCTTTGGCGCTGAAGTTGTCTGTGAATGTGGAGTTGGTGGCATGTGAAACCCGCATGTGGAGCATTGGTTTGTGTGGGATGCTCTACCAGGTTCATTCCTACATAATGCACTCAAAGGGCATTAAGCCTAGAGTGTGAAAACTGAGTTTCCTTGAGAGCTGCTTGGAAGCCTGATGGTGTGTGAAGTTAGTGAGAGAAATGCAGTTGTTCCCCCACAAGAACCACTCGGCTTATTCTTCTTCAATATGCGCTTCACCAACATGCAGTGTTTCCTTGATTGAATTAGCTCTCACACCAATATTTGCGCCTAGAGCCTTTGCATTGAGGGCTATCTGAAAATGGCTTTGGCGCTGAAGTTGTCTGTGAATGTGGAGTTGGTGGCATGTGAAACCCGCATGTGGAGCATTGGTTTGTGTGGGATGCTCTACCAGGTTCATTCCTACATAATGCACTCAAAGGGCATTAAGCCTAGAGTGTGAAAACTGAGTTTCCTTGAGAGCTGCTTGGAAGCCTAATGGTTTGTGATGTTAGTGAACCAAATGGAGTTGTTCTCCCACAAGAACCACTCGGCTGATTCTTCTTCAATATGCGCTTCACCAACATGCAGTGTTTCCTTGATTGAATTAGCTCTCACACCAATATTTGGGCCTGGACCCTTTGCAATGAAGGCTACCTGAAAACGGCTTTGGCGCTGAAGTTGTCTGTGAATGTGGAGTTGGTGCCATGTGAAACCCGCATATGGAGCATTGGTTTGTGTGATAAGCTCACCAAGCTTCATTTGAGTCCTAGGCACTCAAAGGGCATTAAGCCTAGAGTGTGAAAACTGAGTTTCCTTGAGAGCTGCTTGGAAGCCTGATGGTGTGTGAAGTTAGTGAGCCAAATGGAGTTGTTCTCCCACAAGAACCACTCGGCTGATTCTTCTTCAATATGCCCTTCACCAACATGCAGTGTTTCCTTGATTGAATTTGCTCTCACACCAATATTTTCGCCTAGAGCCTTTGCATTGAGGGCTATCTGAAAACGGCTTTGGCGCTGAAGTTGTCTGTGAATGTGGAATTGGTGGCATGTGAAACCCGCATGTGGAGCATTGGTTTGTGTGATAAGCTCACCAAGCTTCATTTGAGTCCTAGGCACTCAAGGGCATTAAGCCTAGAGTGTGAAAACTGAGTTTCCTTGAGAGCTGCTTGGAAGCCTGATGGTGTGTGAAGTTAGTGAGCCAAATGGAGTTGTTCTCCCACAAGAACCACTCGGCTGATTCTTCTTCAATATGCGCTTCACCAACATGCAGTGTTTTCTTGATTGAATTAGCTCTCACACCAATATTTGCGCCTAGAGACTTTGCATTGAGGGCTATCTGAAAATGGCTTTGGCGCTGAAGTTGTCTGTGAATGTGGAGTTGGTGGCATGTGAAACCCGCATGTGGAGCATTGGTTTGTGTGGGATGCTGTACCAGGTGCATTTCATTCCTAGGCACTCAAAGGGCATTAAGCCTAGAGTGTGAAAACTGAGTTTCCTTGAGAGCTGCTTGGAAGCCTGATGGTGTGTGAAGTTAGTGAGCCAAATGGAGTTGTTCTCCCACAAGAACCACTCGGCTGATTCTTCTTCAATATGCGCTTCACCAACATGCAGTGTTTCCTTGATTGAATTAGCTCTCACACCAATATTTTGGCCTTGAGCCTTTGTGTTGAGGGCTATCTGAAAATGGCTTTGGCGCTGAAGTTGTCTGTGAATGTGGAGTTGGTGGCATGTGAAACCCGCATGTGGAGCTTGGTTTGTGTGGGATGCTCTACCAGGTGCATTTCATTTATAGGCACTCAAAGGGCATTAAGCCTAGAGTGTGAAAACTGAGTTTCCTTGAGAGCTGCTTGGAAGCCTGATGGTGTGTGAAGTTAGTGAGCCAAATGGAGGTGTTCTCCCACAAGAACCACTCGGCTGATTCTTCTTCAATATGCGCTTCACCAACATGCAGTGTTTCCTTGATTGAATTAGCTCTCACACCAATATTTGCGCCTAGAGCCTTTGCATTGAGGGCTATCTGAAAATGGCTTTGGCGCTGAAGTTGTCTGTGAATGTGGAGTTGGTGGCATGTGAAACCCGCATGTGGAGCATTGGTTTCTGTGGGATGCTCTACCAGGTTCATACCTACATAATGCACTCAAAGGGCATTAAGCCTAGAGTGTGAAAACTGAGTTTCCTTGAGAGCTGCTTGGAAGCCTGATGGTGTGTGAAGTTAGTGAGCCAAATGGAGTTGTTCCCCCACAAGAACCACTCGGCTGATTCTTCTTCAATATGCGCTTCACCAACATGCAGTGTTTCCTTGATTGAATTAGCTCTCACACCAATATTTGCGCCTAGAGCCTTTGCATTGAGGGCTATCTGAAAATGGCTTTGGCGCTGAAGTTGTCTGTGAATGTGGAGTTGGTGGCATGTGAAACCCGCATGTGGAGCATTGGTTTGTGTGGGATGCTCTACCAGGTTCATTCCTACATAATGCACTCAAAGGGCATTAAGCCTAGAGTGTGAAAACTGAGTTTCCTTGAGAGCTGCTTGGAACCCTGATGGTGTGTGAAGTTAGTGAGCCAAATGGAGTTGTTCTCCCACAAGAACCACTCGGCTGATTCTTCTTCAATATGCGCTTCACCAACATGCAGTGTTTCCTTGATTGAATTAGCTCTCACACCAATATTTGGGCCTGGACCCTTTGCATTGAAGGCTACCTGAAAACGGCTTTGGCGCTGAAGTTGTCTGTGAATGTGGAGTTGGTGCCATGTGAAACCCGCCTGTGGAGCATTGGTTTGTGTGATAAGCTCACCAAGCTTCATTTGAGTCCTAGGCACTCAAAGGGCATTAAGGCTAGAGTGTGAAAACTGAGTTTCCTTGAGAGCTGCTTGGAAGCCTGATGGTGTGTGAAGTTAGTGAGAGAAATGGAGTTGTTCTCCCACAAGAACCACTCGGCTGATTCTTCTTCAATATGCGCTTCACCAACATGCAGTGTTTCCTTGATTGAATTAGCTCTCACAAAAATATTTGCGCCTGGAGCCTTTGCATTGAGGGCTACCTGAAAACGGCTTTGGCGCTGAAGTTGTCTGTGAATGTGGAGTTGGTGGCATGTGAAACCCGCATGTGGAGCATTGGTTTGTGTGATAAGCTCACCAAGCTGCATTTGAGTCCTAGGCACTCAAGGGCATTAAGCCTAGAGTGTGAAAACTGAGTTTCCTTGAGAGCTGCTTGGAAGCCTGATGGTGTGTGAAGTTAGTGAGCCAAATGGAGTTGTTCTCCCACAAGAACCACTCGGCTGATTCTTCTTCAATATGCGCTTCACCAACATGCAGTGTTTCCTTGATTGAATTAGCTCTCACACCAATATTTGCGCCTAGAGCCTTTGCATTGAGGGCATTCTGAAAATGGCTTTGGCGCTGAAGTTGTCTGTGAATGTGGAGTTGGTGGCATGTGAAACCCGCATGTGGAGCATTGGTTTGTGTGTGATAAGCTCACCAAGCTTCATTTGAGTCCTAGGCACTCAAGGGCATTAAGCCTAGAGTGTGAAAACTGAGTTTCCTTGAGAGCTACTTGGAAGCCTGATGGTGTGTGAAGTTAGTGAGCCAAATGGAGTTGTTCTACCACAAGAACCACTCTGCTGATTCTTCTTCAATATGCGCTTCACCAACATGCAGTGTTTCCTTGATTGAATTAGCTCTCACACCAATATTTTGGCCTTGAGCCTTTGTGTTGAGGGCTATCTGAAAATGGCTTTGGCGCTGAAGTTGTCTGTGAATGTGGAGTTGGTGCCATGTGAAACCCACATGTGGAGCATTGGTTTGTGTGGGATGCTCTATCAGGTTCATTCCTAGGCACTCAAAGGGCATTAAGCCTAGAGTGTGAAAACTGAGTTTCCTTGAGAGCTGCTTGGAAGCCTGATGGTGTGTGAAGTTAGTGAGCCAAATGGAGTTGTTCTCCCACAAGAACCACTTGGCTGATTCTTCTTCAATATGCGCTTCACCAACATGCAGTGTTTCCTTGATTGAATTAGCTCTCACAAAAATATTTGCGCCTAGAGCCTTTGCATTGAGGGCATTCTGAAAATGGCTTTGGCGCTGAAGTTGTCTGTGAATGTGGAGTTGGTGGCATGTGAAACCCGCATGTGGAGCATTGGTTTGTGTGGGATGCTCTACCAGGTGCATTTCATTCCTAGGCACTCAAAGGGCAGTAAGCCTAGAGTGTGAAAACTGAGTTTCCTTGAGAGCTGCTTGGAAGCCTGATGGTGTGTGAAGTTAGTGAGCCAAATGGAGTTGTTCTCCCACAAGAACCACTCGGCTGATTCTTCTTCAATATGCGCTTCACCAACATGCAGTGTTTCCTTGATTGAATTAGCTCTCACACCAATATTTGCGCCTAGAGCCTTTGCATTGAGTGCTATCTGAAAATGGCTTTGGCGCTGAAGTTGTCTGTGAATGTGGAGTTGGTGGCATGTGAAACCCGCATGTGGAGCATTGGTTTGTGTGGGATGCTCTACCAGGTTCATTCCTACATAATGCACTCAAAGGGCATTAAGCCTAGAGTGTGAAAACTGAGTTTCCTTGAGAGCTGCTTGGAAGCCTGATGGTGTGTGAAGTTAGTGAGCCAAATGGAGTTGTTCCCCCACAAGAACCACTCGGCTGATTCTTCTTCAATATGCGTTTCACCAACATGCAGTGTTTCCTTGATTGAATTAGCTCTCACACCAATATTTGGGCCTGGACCCTTTGCATTGAGGGCTATCTGAAATGGCTTTGGCGCTGAAGTTGTCTGTGAATGTGGAGTTGGTGGCATGTGAAACCCGCATGTGGAGCATTGGTTTGTGTTATAAGCTCACCAAGCTTCATTTCAGTCCTAGGCACTCAAAGGGCATTAAGCCTAGAGTGTGAAAACTGAGTTTCCTTGAGAGCTGCTTGGAAGCCTGATGGTGTGTGAAGTTAGTGAGCCAAATGGAGTTGTTCTCCCACAAGAACCACTCGGCTGATTCTTCTTCAATATGCGCTTCACAAACATGCAGTGTTTCCTTGATTGAATTAGCTCTCACACCAATATTTTCGCCTAGAGCCTTTGCATTGAGGGCTATCTGAAAATGGCTTTGGCGCTGAAGTTGTCTGTGAATGTGGAGTTGGTGGCATGTGAAACCCGCATGTGGAGCATTGGTTTGTGTGGGATGCTCTACCAGGGTCATTCCTACATAATGTACTCAAAGGGCATTAAGCCTAGAGTGTGAAAACTGAGTTTCCTTGAGAGCTGCTTGGAAGCCTGATGGTGTGTGAAGTTAGTGAGCCAAATGGAGTTGTTCCCCCACAAGAACCACTCGGCTGATTCTTCTTCAATATGCGCTTCACCAACATGCAGTGTTTCCTTGATTGAATTAGCTCTCACACCAATATTTGCGCCTAGATCCTTTGCATTGAGGGCTATCTGAAAATGGCTTTGGCGCTGAAGTTGTCTGTGAATGTGGAGTTGGTGGCATGTGAAACCCGCATGTGGAGCATTGGTTTGTGTGGGATGCTCTACCAGGTTCTTTCCTAGATAATGCACTCAAAGGGCATTAAGCCTAGAGTGTGAAAACTGAGTTTCCTTGAGAGCTGCTTGGAAGCCTGATGGTGTGTGAAGTTAGTGAGCCAAAATGGAGTTGTTCTCCCACAAGAACCACTCGGCTGATTCTTCTTCAATATGCGCTTCACCAACATGCAGTGTTTCCTTGATTGAATTAGCTCTCACACCAATATTTGGGCCTGGAGCCTTTGCATTGAGGGCTACCTGAAAACGGTTTTGGCGCTGAAGTTGTCTGTGAATGTGGAGTTGGTGCCATGTGAAACCCGCATGTGGAGCATTGGTTTGTGTGATAAGCTCACCAAGCTGCATTTGAGTCCTAGCACTCAAAGGGCATTAAGCCTAGAGTGTGAAAACTGAGTTTCCTTGAGAGCCGCTTGGAAGCCTGATGGTGTGTGAAGTTAGTGATCCAAATGGAGTTGTTCTACCACAAGAACCACTCTGCTGATTCTTCTTCAATATGCGCTTCACCAACATGCAGTGTTTCCTTGATTGAATTAGCTCTCACACCAATATTTTGGCCTTGAGCCTTTGTGTTGAGGGCTATCTGAAAATGACTTTGGCGCTGAAGTTGTCTGTGAATGTGGAGTTGGTGCCATGTGAAACCCACATGTGGAGCATTGGTTTGTGTGGGATGCTCTATCAGGTTCATTCCTAGGCACTCAAAGGGCATTAAGCCTAGAGTGTGGAAACTGAGTTTCCTTGAGAGCTGCTTGGAAGCCTGATGGTGTGTGAAGTTAGTGAGCCAAATGGAGTTGTTCTCCCACAAGAACCACTCGGCTGATTCTTCTTCAATATGCGCTTCACCAACATGCAGTGTTTCCTTGATTGAATTAGCTCTCACACCAATATTTGCGCCTAGAGCCTTTGCATTGAGTGCTATCTGAAAATGGCTTTGGCGCTGAAGTTGTCTGTGAATGTGGAGTTGGTGGCATGTGAAACCCGCATGTGGAGCATTGGTTTGTGTGGGATGCTCTACCAGGTTCATTCCTACATAATGCACTCAAAGGGCATTAAGCCTAGAGTGTGAAAACTGAGTTTCCTTGAGAGCTGCTTGGAAGCCTGATGGTGTGTGAAGTTAGTGAGCCAAATGGAGTTGTTCCCCCACAAGAACCACTTGGCTGATTCTTCTTCAATATGCGTTTCACCAACATGCAGTGTTTCCTTGATTGAATTAGCTCTCACACCAATATTTGGGCCTGGACCCTTTGCATTGAGGGCTATCTGAAAATGGCTTTGGCGCTGAAGTTGTCTGTGAATGTGGAGTTGGTGGCATGTGAAACCCGCATGTGGAGCATTGGTTTGTGTTATAAGCTCACCAAGCTTCATTTCAGTCCTAGGCACTCAAAGGGCATTAAGCCTAGAGTGTGAAAACTGAGTTTCCTTGAGAGCTGCTTGGAAGCCTGATGGTGTGTGAAGTTAGTGAGCCAAATGGAGTTGTTCTCCCACAAGAACCACTCGGCTGATTCTTCTTCAATATGCGCTTCACAAACATGCAGTGTTTCCTTGATTGAATTAGCTCTCACACCAATATTTTCGCCTAGAGCCTTTGCATTGAGGGCTATCTGAAAATGGCTTTGGCGCTGAAGTTGTCTGTGAATGTGGAGTTGGTGGCATGTGAAACCCGCATGTGGAGCATTGGTTTGTGTGGGATGCTCTACCAGGGTCATTCCTACATAATGTACTCAAAGGGCATTAAGCCTAGAGTGTGAAAACTGAGTTTCCTTGAGAGCTGCTTGGAAGCCTGATGGTGTGTGAAGTTAGTGAGCCAAATGGAGTTGTTCCCCCACAAGAACCACTCGGCTGATTCTTCTTCAATATGCGCTTCACCAACATGCAGTGTTTCCTTGATTGAATTAGCTCTCACACCAATATTTGCGCCTAGATCCTTTGCATTGAGGGCTATCTGAAAATGGCTTTGGCGCTGAAGTTGTCTGTGAATGTGGAGTTGGTGGCATGTGAAACCCGCATGTGGAGCATTGGTTTGTGTGGGATGCTCTACCAGGTTCTTTCCTAGATAATGCACTCAAAGGGCATTAAGCCTAGAGTGTGAAAACTGAGTTTCCTTGAGAGCTGCTTGGAAGCCTGATGGTGTGTGAAGTTAGTGAGCCAAAATGGAGTTGTTCTCCCACAAGAACCACTCGGCTGATTCTTCTTCAATATGCGCTTCACCAACATGCAGTGTTTCCTTGATTGAATTAGCTCTCACACCAATATTTGGGCCTGGAGCCTTTGCATTGAGGGCTACCTGAAAACGGTTTTGGCGCTGAAGTTGTCTGTGAATGTGGAGTTGGTGCCATGTGAAACCCGCATGTGGAGCATTGGTTTGTGTGATAAGCTCACCAAGCTGCATTTGAGTCCTAGCACTCAAAGGGCATTAAGCCTAGAGTGTGAAAACTGAGTTTCCTTGAGAGCCGCTTGGAAGCCTGATGGTGTGTGAAGTTAGTGAGCCAAATGGAGTTGTTCTCCCACAAGAACCACTCGGCTGATTCTTCTTCAATATGCGCTTCACCAACATGCAGTGTTTCCTTGATTGAATTAGCTCTCACACCAATATTTTGGCCTTGAGCCTTTGTGTTGAGGGCTATCTGAAAATGGCTTTGGCGCTGAAGTTGTCTGTGAATGTGGAGTTGGTGCCAAGTGAAACCCACATGTGGAGCATTGGTTTGTGTGGGATGCTCTATCAGGTTCATTCCTAGGCACTCAAAGGGCATTAAGCCTAGAGTGTGAAAACTGAGTTTCCTTGAGAGCTGCTTGGAAGCCTGATGGTGTGTGAAGTTAGTGAGCCAAATGGAGTTGTTCTCCCACAAGAACCACTCGGCTGATTCTTCTTCAATATGCGCTTCACCAACATGCAGTGTTTCCTTGATTGAATTAGCTCTCACAATAATATTTGCGCCTAGAGCCTTTGCATTGAGGGCATTCTGAAAATGGCTTTGGCGCTGAAGTTGTCTGTGAATGTGGAGTTGGTGGCATGTGAAACCCGCATGTGGAGCATTGGTTTGTGTGGGATGCTCTACCAGGTTCATTCCTACATAATGCACTCAAAGGGCATTAAGCCTAGAGTGTGAAAACAGTTTCCTTGAGAGCTGCTTGGAAGCCTGATGGTGTGTGAAGTTAGTGAGCCAAATGGAGTTGTTCTCCCACAAGAACCACTTGGCTGATTCTTCTTCAATATGCGCTTCACCAACATGCAGTGTTTCCTTGATTGAATTAGCTCTCACACCAATATTTGGGCCTGGACCCTTTGCATTGAGGGCTATCTGAAAATGGCTTTGGCGCTGAAGTTGTCTGTGAATGTGGAGTTGGTGGCATGTGAAACCCGCATGTGGAGCATTGGTTTGTGTGATAAGCTCACCAAGCTTCATTTCAGTCCTAGGCACTCAAAGGGCATTAAGCCTAGAGTGTGAAAACTGAGTTTCCTTGAGAGCTGCTTGGAAGCCTGATGGTGTGTGAAGTTAGTGAGCCAAATGGAGTTGTTCTCCCACAAGAACCACTCGGCTGATTCTTCTTCAATATGCGCTTCACCAACATGCAGTGTTTCCTTGATTGAATTAGCTCTCACACCAATATTTTCGCCTAGAGCCTTTGCATTGAGGGCTATCTGAAAATGGCTTTGGCGCTGAAGTTGTCTGTGAATGTGGAGTTGGTGGCATGTGAAACCCGCATGTGGAGCATTGGTTTGTGTGGGATGCTCTACCAGGTTCATTCCTACATAATGTACTCAAAGGGCATTAAGCCTAGAGTGTGAAAACTGAGTTTCCTTGAGAGCTGTTGGAAGCCTGATGGTGTGTGAAGTTAGTGAGCCAAATGGAGTTGTTCCCCCACAAGAACCACTCGGCTGATTCTTCTTCAATATGCGATTCACCAACATGCAGTGTTTCCTTGATTGAATTAGCTCTCACACCAATATTTGCGCCTAGATCCTTTGCATTGAGGGCTATCTGAAAATGGCTTTGGCGCTGAAGTTGTCTGTGAATGTGGAGTTGGTGGCATGTGAAACCCGCATGTGGAGCATTGGTTTGTGTGGGATGCTCTACCAGGTTCATTCCTACATAATGCACTCAAAGGGCATTAAGCCTAGAGTGTGAAAACTGAGTTTCCTTGAGAGCTGCTTGGAAGCCTGATGGTGTGTGAAGTTCGTGAGCCAAATGGAGTTGTTCCCCCACAAGAACCACTCGGCTTATTCTTCTTCAATACGTGCTTCACCAACATGCAGTGTTTCCTTGATTGAATTAGCTCTCACACCAATATTTGCGCCTAGAACCTTTGCATTGAGGGCTATCTGAAAATGGCTTTGGCGCTGAAGTTGTCTGTGAATGTGGAGTTGGTGGCATGTGAAACCCGCATGTGGAGCATTGGTTTGTGTGGGATGCTCTACCAGGTTCATTCCTACATAAGGCACTCAAAGGGCATTAAGCCTAGAGTGTGAAAACTGAGTTTCCTTGAGAGCTGCTTGGAAGCCTGATGGTGTGTGATGTTAGTGAGCCAAATGAAGTTGTTCTCCCACAAGAACCACTCGGCTGATTCTTCTTCAATATGCGCTTCACCAACATGCAGTGTTTCCTTGATTGAATTAGCTCTCACACCAATATTTGGGCCTGGACCCTTTGCATTGAAGGCTACCTGAAAATGGCTTTGGCGCTGAAGTTGTCTGTGAATGTGGAGTTGGTGCCATGTGAAACCCGCCTGTGGAGCATTGGTTTGTGTGATAAGCTCACCAAGCTTCATTTGAGTCCTAGGCACTCAAAGGGCATTAAGCCTAGAGTGTGAAAACTGAGTTTCCTTGAGAGCTGCTTGGAAGCCTGATGGTGTGTGAAGTTAGTGAGCCAAATGGAGTTGTTCTCCCACAAGAACCACTCGGCTGATTCTTCTTCAATATGCGCTTCACCAACATGCAGTGTTTCCTTGATTGAATTAGCTCTCACACCAATATTTTCGCCTAGATCCTTTGCATTGAGGGCTATCTGAAAATGGCTTTGGCGCTGAAGTTGTCTGTGAATGTGGAGTTGGTGGCATGTGAAACCCGCATGTGGAGCATTGGTTTGTGTGATAAGCTCACCAAGCTTCATTTGAGTCCTAGGCACTCAAGGGCATTAAGCCTAGAGTGTGAAAACTGAGTTTCCTTGAGAGCTGCTTGGAAGCCTGATGGTGTGTGAAGTTAGTGAGCCAAATGGAGTTGTTCCCCCACAAGAACCACTCGGCTGATTCTTCTTCAATATGCGCTTCACCAACATGCAGTGTTTCCTTGATTGAATTAGCTCTCACAAAAATATTTGCGCCTAGATCCTTTGCATTGAGGGCTATCTGAAAATGGCTTTGGCGCTGAAGTTGTCTGTGAATGTGGAGTTGGTGGCATGTGAAACCCGCCTGTGGAGCATTGGTTTGTGTGATAAGCTCACCAAGCTTCATTTGAGTCCTAGGCACTCAAAGGGCATTAAGCCTAGAGTGTGAAAACTGAGTTTCCTTGAGAGCTGCTTGGAAGCCTGATGGTGTGTGAAGTTAGTGAGAGAAATGGAGTTGTTCTCCCACAAGAACCACTCGGCTGATTCTTCTTCAATATGCGCTTCACCAACATGCAGTGTTTCCTTGATTGAATTAGCTCTCACACCAATATTTGGGCCTAGATCCTTTGCATTGAGGGCTATCTGAAAATGGCTTTGGCGCTGAAGTTGTCTGTGAATGTGGAGTTGGTGGCATGTGAAACCCGCATGTGGAGCATTGGTTTGTGTGATAAGCTCACCAAGCTTCATTTGAGTCCTAGGCACTCAAGGGCATTAAGCCTAGAGTGTGAAAACTGAGTTTCCTTGAGAGCTGCTTGGAAGCCTGATGGTGTGTGAAGTTAGTGAGCCAAATGTAGTTGTTCTCCCACAAGAACCACTCGGCTGATTCTTCTTCAATATGCGCTTCACCAACATGCAGTGTTTCCTTGATTGAATAGGCTCTCACAAAAATATTTGCGCCTAGAGCCTTTGCATTGAGAGCTATCTGAAAACGGCTTTGGCGCTGAAGTTGTCTGTGAATGTGGAGTTGGTGGCATGTGAAACCCGCATGTGGAGCATTGGTTTGTGTGGGATGCTGTACCAGGTTCATTCCTACATAATGTACTCAAAGGGCATTAAGCCTAGAGTGTGAAAACTGAGTTTCCTTGAGAGCTGCTTGGAAGCCTGATGGTGTGTGAAGTTAGTGAGCCAAATGTAGTTGTTCTCCCACAAGAACCACTCGGCTGATTCTTCTTCAATATGCGCTTCACCAACATGCAGTGTTTCCTTGATTGAATAGGCTCTCACAAAAATATTTGCGCCTAGAGCCTTTGCATTGAGGGCTATCTGAAAATGGCTTTGGCGCTGAAGTTGTCTGTGAATGTGGAGTTGGTGGCATGTGAAACCCACATGTGGAGCATTGGTTTGTGTGGGATGCTCTACCAGGTTCATACCTACATAATGCACTCAAAGGGCATTAAGCCTAGAGTGTGAAAACTGAGTTTCCTTGAGAGCTGCTTGGAAGCCTGATGGTGTGTGAAGTTAGTGAGCCAAATGGAGTTGTTCCCCCACAAGAACCACTCGGCTGATTCTTCTTCAATATGCGCTTCACCAACATGCAGTGTTTCCTTGATTGAATTAGCTCTCACACCAATATTTGCGCCTAGAGCCTTTGCATTGAGGGCTATCTGAAAATGGCTTTGGCGCTGAAGTTGTCTGTGAATGTGGAGTTGGTGGCATGTGAAACCCGCATGTGGAGCATTGGTTTGTGTGGGATGCTCTACCAGGTTCATTCCTACATAAGGCACTCAAAGGGCATTAAGCCTAGAGTGTGAAAACTGAGTTTCCTTGAGAGCTGCTTGGAAGCCTGATGGTGTGTGAAGTTAGTGAGCCAAATGGAGTTGTTCTCCCACAAGAACCACTCGGCTGATTCTTCTTCAATATGCGCTTCACCAACATGCAGTGTTTCCTTGATTGAATTAGCTCTCACACCAATATTTGGGCCTGGACCCTTTGCATTGAAGGCTACCTGAAAACGGCTTTGGCGCTGAAGTTGTCTGTGAATGTGGAGTTGGTGCCATGTGAAACCCGCCTGTGGCGCATTGGTTTGTGTGATAAGCTCACCAAGCTTCATTTGAGTCCTAGGCACTCAAAGGGCATTAAGCCTAGAGTGTGAAAACTGAGTTTCCTTGAGAGCTGCTTGGAAGCCTGATGGTGTGTGAAGTTAGTGAGAGAAATGGAGTTGTTCTCCCACAAGAACCACTCGGCTGATTCTTCTTCAATATGCGCTTCACCAACATGCAGTGTTTCCTTGATTGAATTAGCTCTGACACCAATATTTTCGCCTGGAGCCTTTGCATTGAGGGCTACCTGAAAACGGCTTTGGCGCTGAAGTTGTCTGTGAATGTGGAGTTGGTGGCATGTGAAACCCGCATGTGGAGCATTGGTTTGTGTGATAAGCTATCATGCTGCATTTGAGTCCTAGGCACTCAAGGGCATTAAGCCTAGAGTGTGAAAACTGAGTTTCCTTGAGAGCTGCTTGGAAGCCTGATGGTGTGTGAAATTAGTGAGCCAAATGGAGGTGTTCTCCCACAAGAACCACTCGGCTGATTCTTCTTCAATATGCGCTTCACCAACATGCAGTGTTTCCTTGATTGAATTAGCTCTCACACCAATATTTGCGCCTAGAGCCTTTGCATTGAGGGCTATCTGAAAATGGCTTTGGCGCTGAAGTTGTCTGTGAATGTGGAGTTGGTGGCATGTGAAACCCGCATGTGGAGCATTGGTTTGTGTGATAAGCTCACCAAGCTTCATTTGAGTCCTAGGCACTCAAGGGCATTAAGCCTAGAGTGTGAAAACTGAGTTTCCTTGAGAGCTGCTTGGAAGCCTGATGGTGTGTGAAGTTAGTGAGCCAAATGGAGTTGTTCTCCCACAAGAACCACTCGGCTGATTCTTCTTCAATATGCGCTTCACCAACATGCAGTGTTTCCTTGATTGAATTAGCTCTCACAAAAATATTTTCGCCTAGAGCCTTTGTATTGAGAGCTATCTGAAAACGGCTTTGGCGCTGATGTTGTCTGTGAATGTGGAGTTGGTGGCATGTGAAACCCGCATGTGGAGCATTGGTTTGTGTGGGATGCTGTACCAGGTTCATTCCTACATAATGCACTCAAAGGGCATTAAGCCTAGAGTGTGAAAACTGAGTTTCCTTGAGAGCTGCTTGGAAGCCTGATGGTGTGTGAAGTTAGTGAGCCAAATGGAGTTGTTCCCCCACAAGAACCACTCGGCTGATTCTTCTTCAATATGCGCTTCACCAACATGCAGTGTTTCCTTGATTGAATTAGCTCTCACACCAATATTTGCGCCTAGAGCCTTTGCATTGAGGGCTATCTGAAAATGGCTTTGGCGCTGAAGTTGTCTGTGAATGTGGAGTTGGTGCCATGTGAAACCCGCCTGTGGAGCATTGGTTTGTGTGATAAGCTCACCAAGCTTCATTTGAGTCCTAGGCACTCAAAGGGCATTAAGCCTAGAGTGTGAAAACTGAGTTTCCTTGAGAGCTGCTTGGAAGCCTGATGGTGTGTGAAGTTAGTGAGCCAAATGGAGTTGTTCTCCCACAAGAACCACTCGGCTGATTCTTCTTCAATATGCGCTTCACCAACATGCAGTGTTTCCTTGATTGAATTAGCTCTCACACCAATATTTGGGCCTAGATCCTTTGCATTGAGGGCTCTCTGAAAATGGCTTTGGCGCTGAAGTTGTCTGTGAATGTGGAGTTGGTGGCATGTGAAACCCGCATGTTGAGCATTGGTTTGTGTGATAAGCTCACCAAGCTTCATTTGAGTCCTAGGCACTCAAGGGCATTAAGCCTAGAGTGTGAAAACTGAGTTTCCTTGAGAGCTGCTTGGAAGCCTGATGGTGTGTGAAGTTAGTGAGCCAAATGTAGTTGTTCTCCCACAAGAACCACTCGGCTGATTCTTCTTCAATATGCGCTTCACCAACATGCAGTGTTTCCTTGATTGAATTAGCTCTCACAAAAATATTTGCGCCTAGAGCCTTTGTATTGAGAGCTATCTGAAAACGGCTTTGGCGCTGAAGTTGTCTGTGAATGTGGAGTTGGTGGCATGTGAAACCCGCATGTGGAGCATTGGTTTGTGTGGGATGCTGTACCAGGTTCATTCCTACATAATGTACTGAAAGGGCATTAAGCCTAGAGTGTGAAAACTGAGTTTCCTTGAGAGCTGCTTGGAAGCCTGATGGTGTGTGAAGTTAGTGAGCCAAATGGAGTTGTTCCCCGACAAGAACCACTCGGCTGATTCTTCTTCAATATGCGCTTCACCAACATGCAGTGTTTCCTTGATTGAATTAGCTCTCACACCAATATTTGCGCCTAGAGCCTTTGCATTGAGGGCTATCTGAAAATGGCTTTGGCGCTGAAGTTGTCTGTGAATGTGGAGTTGGTGGCATGTGAAACCCGCATGTGGAGCATTGGTTTGTGGGATGCTCTACCAGGTGCATTTCATTTATAGGCACTCAAACGGCATTAAGCCTAGAGTGTGAAAACTGAGTTTCCTTGAGAGCTGCTTGGAAGCCTGATGGTGTGTGAAGTTAGTGAGCCAAATGGAGGTGTTCTCCCACAAGAACCACTCGGCTGATTCTTCTTCAATATGCGCTTCACCAACATGCAGTGTTTCCTTGATTGAATTAGCTCTCACACCAATATTTGAGCCTAGAGCCTTTGCATTGAGGGCTATCTGAAAATGGCTTTGGCGCTGAAGTTGTCTGTGAATGTGGAGTTGGTGGCATGTGAAACCCACATGTGGAGCATTGGTTTGTGTGGGATGCTCTACCAGGTTCATACCTACATAATGCACTCAAAGGGCATTAAGCCTAGAGTGTGAAAACTGAGTTTCCTTGAGAGCTGCTTGGAAGCCTGATGGTGTGTGAAGTTAGTGAGAGAAATGGAGTTGTTCTCCCACAAGAACCACTCGGCTGATTCTTCTTCAATATGCGCTTCACCAACATGCAGTGTTTCCTTGATTGAATTAGCTCTCACACCAATATTTGCGCCTGGAGCCTTTGCATTGAGGGCTACCTGAAAACGGCTTTGGCGCTGAAGTTGTCTGTGAATGTGGAGTTGGTGGCATGTGAAACCCGCATGTGGAGCATTGGTTTGTGTGATAAGCTCACCAAGCTGCATTTGAGTCCTAGAAACTCAAGGGCATTAAGCCTAGAGTGTGAAAACTGAGTTTCCTTGAGAGCTGCTTGGAAGCCTGATGGTGTGTGAAATTACTGAGCCAAATGGAGGTGTCCTCCCACAAGAACCACTCGGCTGATTCTTCTTCAATCTGCGCTTCACCAACATGCAGTGTTTCCTTGATTGAATTAGCTCTCACACCAATATTTGCACCTAGAGCCTTTGTGTTGAGGGCTATCTGAAAATGGCTTTGGCGCTGAAGTTGTCTGTGAATGTGGAGTTGGTGGCATGTGAAACCCGCATGTGGAGCATTGGTTTGTGTGGGATGCTCTACCAGGTTCATTCCTACATAATGCACTCAAAGGGCATTAAGCCTAGAGTGTGAAAACTGAGTTTCCTTGAGAGCTGCTTGGAAGCCTGATGGTGTGTGAAGTTAGTGAGCCAAATGGAGTTGTTCTCCCACAAGAACCACTCGGCTGATTCTTCTTCAATATGCGCTTCACCAACATGCAGTGTTTCCTTGATTGAATTAGCTCTCACACCAATATTTTCGCCTAGATCCTTTGCATTGAGGGCTACCTGAAAATGGCTTTGGCGCTGAAGTTGTCTGTGAATGTGGAGTTGGTGGCATGTGAAACCCGCATGTGGAGCATTGGTTTGTGTGATAAGCTCACCAAGCTTCATTTGAGTCCTAGGCACTCAAGTTCATTAAGCCTAGAGTGTGAAAACTGAGTTTCCTTGAGAGCTGCTTGGAAGCCTGATGGTGTGTGAAGTTAGTGAGCCAAATGGAGTTGTTCTCCCACAAGAACCACTCGGCTGATTCTTCTTCAATATGCGCTTCACCAACATGCAGTGTTTCCTTGATTGAATTAGCTCTCACAAAAATATTTGCGCCTAGAGCCTTTGTATTGAGAGCTATCTGAAAACGGCTTTGGCGCTGATGTTGTCTGTGAATGTGGAGTTGGTGGCATGTGAAACCCGCATGTGGAGCATTGGTTTGTGTGGGATGCTGTACCAGGTTCATTCCTACATAATGTACTCAAAGGGCATTAAGCCTAGAGTGTGAAAACTGAGTTTCCTTGAGAGCTGCTTGGAAGCCTGATGGTGTGTGAAGTTAGTGAGCCAAATGGAGTTGTTCCCCCACAAGAACCACTCGGCTGATTCTTCTTCAATATGCGCTTCACCAACATGCAGTGTTTCCTTGATTGAATTAGCTCTCACACCAATATTTGCGCCTAGATCCTTTGCATTGAGGGCTATCTGAAAATGGCTTTGGCGCTGAAGTTGTCTGTGAATGTGGAGTTGGTGCCATGTGAAACCCGCATGTGGAGCATTGGTTTGTGTGATAAGCTCACCAAGCTTCATTTCAGTCCTAGGCACTCAAAGGGCATTAAGCCTAGAGTGTGAAAACTGAGTTTCCTTGAGAGCTGCTTGGAAGCCTGATGGTGTGTGAAGTTAGTGAGCCAAATGGAGTTGTTCTCCCACAAGAACCACTCGGCTGATTCTTCTTCAATATGCGCTTCACCAACATGCAGTGTTTCCTTGATTGAATTAGCTCTCACACCAATATTTTCGCCTAGATCATTTGCATTGAGGGCTATCTGAAAATGGCTTTGGCGCTGAAGTTGTCTGTGAATGTGGAGTTGGTGGCATGTGAAACCCGCATGTGGAGCATTGGTTTGTGTGATAAGCTCACCAAGCTTCATTTGAGTCCTAGGCACTCAAGGGCATTAAGCCTAGAGTGTGAAAACTGAGTTTCCTTGAGAGCTGCTTGGAAGCCTGATGGTGTGTGAAGTTAGTGAGCCAAATGGAGTTGTTCTCCCACAAGAACCACTCGGCTGATTCTTCTTCAATATGCGCTTCACCAACATGCAGTGTTTCCTTGATTGAATTAGCTCTCACAAAAATATTTGTGCCTAGAGCCTTTGTATTGAGAGCTATCTGAAAACGGCTTTGGCGATGAAGTTGTCTGTGAATGTGGAGTTGGTGGCATGTGAAACCCGCATGTGGAGCATTGGTTTGTGTGGGATGCTGTACCAGGTTCATTCCTACATAATGTACTCAAAGGGCATTAAGCCTAGAGTGTGAAAACTGAGTTTCCTTGAGAGCTGCTTGGAAGCCTGATGGTGTGTGAAGTTAGTGAGCCAAATGGAGTTGTTCCCCCACAAGAACCACTCGGCTGATTCTTCTTCAATATGCGCTTCACCAACATGCAGTGTTTCCTTGATTGAATTAGCTCTCACACCAATATTTGCGCCTAGAGCCTTTGCATTGAGGGCTATCTGAAAATGGCTTTGGCGCTGAAGTTGTCTGTGAATGTGGAGTTGGTGGCATGTGAAACCCGCATGTGGAGCATTGGTTTGTGGGATGCTCTACCAGGTGCATTTCATTTATAGGCACTCAAAGGGCATTAAGCCTAGAGTGTGAAAACTGAGTTTCCTTGAGAGCTGCTTGGAAGCCTGATGGTGTGTGAAGTTAGTGAGCCAAATGGAGTTGTTCTCCCACAAGAACCACTCGGCTGATTCTTCTTCAATATGCGCTTCACCAACATGCAGTGTTTCCTTGATTGAATTAGCTCTCACACCAATATTTTCGCCTAGATCCTTTGCATTGAGGGCTATGTGAAAATGGCTTTGGCGCTGAAGTTGTCTGTGAATGTGGAGTTGGTGGCATGTGAAACCCGCATGTGGAGCATTGGTTTGTGTGATAAGCTCACCAAGCTTCATTTGAGTCCTAGGCACTCAAGGGCATTAAGCCTAGAGTGTGAAAACTGAGTTTCCTTGAGAGCTGCTTGGAAGCCTGATGGTGTGTGAAGTTAGTGAGCCAAATGGAGTTGTTCTCCCACAAGAACCACTCGGCTGATTCTTCTTCAATATGCGCTTCACCAACATGCAGTGTTTCCTTGATTGAATTAGCTCTCACAAAAATATTTGTGCCTAGAGCCTTTGTATTGAGAGCTATCTGAAAACGGCTTTGGCGCTGAAGTTGTCTGTGAATGTGGAGTTGGTGGCATGTGAAACCCGCATGTGGAGCATTGGTTTGTGTGGGATGCTGTACCAGGTTCATTCCTACATAATGTACTCAAAGGGCATTAAGCCTAGAGTGTGAAAACTGAGTTTCCTTGAGAGCTGCTTGGAAGCCTGATGGTGTGTGAAGTTAGTGAGCCAAATGGAGTTGTTCCCCCACAAGAACCACTCGGCTGATTCTTCTTCAATATGCGCTTCACCAACATGCAGTGTTTCCTTGATTGAATTAGCTCTCACACCAATATTTGCGCCTAGAGCCTTTGCATTGAGGGCTATCTGAAAATGGCTTTGGCGCTGAAGTTGTCTGTGAATGTGGAGTTGGTGGCATGTGAAACCCGCATGTGGAGCATTGGTTTGTGGGATGCTCTACCAGGTGCATTTCATTTATAGGCACTCAAAGGGCATTAAGCCTAGAGTGTGAAAACTGAGTTTCCTTGAGAGCTGCTTGGAAGCCTGATGGTGTGTGAAGTTAGTGAGCCAAATGGAGGTGTTCTCCCACAAGAACCACTCGGCTGATTCTTCTTCAATATGCGCTTCACCAACATGCAGTGTTTCCTTGATTGAATTAGCTCTCACACCAATATTTGCGCCTAGAGCCTTTGCATTGAGGGCTATCTGAAAATGGCTTTGGCGCTGAAGTTGTCTGTGAATGTGGAGTTGGTGGCATGTGAAACCCACATGTGGAGCATTGGTTTGTGTGGGATGCTCTACCAGGTTCATACCTACATAATGCACTCAAAGGGCATTAAGCCTAGAGTGTGAAAACTGAGTTTCCTTGAGAGCTGCTTGGAAGCCTGATGGTGTGTGAAGTTAGTGAGCCAAATGGAGTTGTTCCCCCACAAGAACCACTCGGCTGATTCTTCTTCAATATGCGCTTCACCAACATGCAGTGTTTCCTTGATTGAATTAGCTCTCACACCAATATTTGCGCCTAGAGCCTTTGCATTGAGGGCTATCTGAAAATCGCTTTGGCGCTGAAGTTGTCTGTGAATGTGGAGTTGGTGGCATGTGAAACCCGCATGTGGAGCATTGGTTTGTGTGGGATGCTCTACCAGGTTCATTCCTACATAAGGCACTCAAAGGGCATTAAGCCTAGAGTGTGAAAACTGAGTTTCCTTGAGAGCTGCTTGGAACCCTGATGGTGTGTGAAGTTAGTGAGCCAAATGGAGTTGTTCTCCCACAAGAACCACTCGGCTGATTCTTCTTCAATATGCGCTTCACCAACATGCAGAGTTTCCTTGATTGAATTAGCTCTCACACCAATATTTGGGCCTGGACCCTTTGCATTGAAGGCTACCTGAAAACGGCTTTGGCGCTGAAGTTGTCTGTGAATGTGGAGTTGGTGCCATGTGAAACCCGCCTGTGGAGCATTGGTTTGTGTGATAAGCTCACCAAGCTTCATTTCATTCCTAGGCACTCAAAGGGCATTAAGCCTAGAGTGTGAAAACTGAGTTTCCTTGAGAGCTGCTTGGAAGCCTGATGGTGTGTGAAGTTAGTGAGAGAAATGGAGTTGTTCTCCCACAAGAACCACTCGGCTGATTCTTCTTCAATATGCGCTTCACCAACATGCAGTGTTTCCTTGATTGAATTAGCTCTCACACCAATATTTTCGCCTGGAGCCTTTGCATTGAGGGCTACCTGAAAACGGCTTTGGCGCTGAAGTTGTCTGTGAATGTGGAGTTGGTGGCATGTGAAACCCGCATGTGGAGCATTGGTTTGTGTGATAAGCTCACCAAGCTGCATTTGAGTCCTAGGCACTCAAGGGCATTAAGCCTAGAGTGTGAAAACTGAGTTTCCTTGAGAGCTGCTTGGAAGCCTGATGGTGTGTGAAATTAGTGAGCCAAATGGAGGTGTTCTCCCACAAGAACCACTCGGCTGATTCTTCTTCAATATGCGCTTCACCAACATGCAGTGTTTCCTTGATTGAATTAGCTCTCACACCAATATTTGCACCTAGAGCCTTTGCATTGAGGGCTATCTGAAAATGGCTTTGGCGCTGAAGTTGTCTGTGAATGTGGAGTTGGTGGCATGTGAAACCCGCATGTGGAGCATTGGTTTGTGTGGGATGCTCTACCAGGTTCATTCCTACATAATGCACTCAAAGGGCATTAAGCCTAGAGTGTGAAAACTGAGTTTCCTTGAGAGCTGCTTGGAAGCCTGATGGTGTGTGAAGTTAGTGAGCCAAATGGAGTTGTTCCCCCACAAGAACCACTCGGCTTATTCTTCTTCAATATGCGCTTCACCAACGTGCAGTGTTTCCTTGATTGAATTAGCTCTCACACCAATATTTGCGCCTAGAGCCTTTGCATTGAGGGCTATCTGAAAATGGCTTTGGCGCTGAAGTTGTCTGTGAATGTGGAGTTGGTGGCATGTGAAACCCGCATGTGGAGCATTGGTTTGTGTGATAAGCTCACCAAGCTTCATTTGAGTCCTAGGCACTCAAAGGGCATTAAGCCTAGAGTGTGAAAACTGAGTTTCCTTGAGAGCTGCTTGGAAGCCTGATGGTGTGTGAAGTTAGTGAGCCAAATTGAGTTGTTCTCCCACAAGAACCACTCGGCTGATTCTTCTTCAATATGCGCTTCACCAACATGCAGTGTTTCCTTGATTGAATTAGCTCTCACACCAATATTTGCGCCTAGAGCCTTTGTATTGAGAGCTATCTGAAAACGGCTTTGGCGCTGATGTTGTCTGTGAATGTGGAGTTGGTGGCATGTGAAACCCGCATGTGGAGCATTGGTTTGTGTGGGATGCTGTACCAGGTTCATTCCTACATAATGTACTCAAAGGGCATTAAGCCTAGAGTGTGAAAAATGAGTTTCCTTGAGAGCTGCTTGGAAGCCTGATGGTGTGTGAAGTTAGTGAGCCAAATGGAGTTGTTCCCCCACAAGAACCACTCGGCTGATTCTTCTTCAATATGCGCTTCACCAACATGCAGTGTTTCCTTGATTGAATTAGCTCTCACACCAATATTTGCGCCTAGAGCCTTTGCATTGAGGGCTATCTGAAAATGGCTTTGGCGCTGAAGTTGTCTGTGAATGTGGAGTTGGTGGCATGTGAAACCCGCATGTGGAGCATTGGTTTGTGTGGGATGCTCTACCAGGTTCATTCCTACATAATGTACTCAAAGGGCATTAAGCCTAGAGTGTGAAAACTGAGTTTCCTTGAGAGCTGCTTGGAAGCCTGATGGTGTGTGAAGTTAGTGAGCCAAATGGAGTTGTTCCCCCACAAGAACCACTCGGCTGATTCTTCTTCAATATGCGCTTCACCAACATGCAGTGTTTCCTTGATTGAATTAGCTCTCACACCAATATTTGCGCCTAGAGCCTTTGCATTGAGGGCTATCTGAAAATGGCTTTGGCGCTGAAGTTGTCTGTGAATGTGGAGTTGGTGGCATGTGAAACCCGCATGTGGAGCATTGGTTTGTGTGGGATGCTCTACCAGGTGCATTTCATTTATAGGCACTCAAAGGGCATTAAGCCTAGAGTGTGAAAACTGAGTTTCCTTGAGAGCTGCTTGGAAGCCTGATGGTGTGTGAAGTTCGTGAGCCAAATGGAGGTGTTCTCCCACAAGAACCACTCGGCTGATTCTTCTTCAATATGCGCTTCACCAACATGCAGTGTTTCCTTGATTGAATTAGCTCTCACACCAATATTTGCACCTAGAGCCTTTGCATTGAGGGCATTCTGAAAATGGCTTTGGCGCTGAAGTTGTCTGTGAATGTGGAGTTGGTGGCATGTGAAACCCGCATGTGGAGCATTGGTTTGTGTGGGATGCTCTACCAGGTTCATTCCTAGATAATGCACTCAAAGGGCATTAAGCCTAGAGTGTGAAAACTGAGTTTCCTTGAGAGCTGCTTGGAAGCCTGATGGTGTGTGAAGTTAGTGAGCCAAATGGAGTTGTTCTCCCACAAGAACCAATCGGCTGATTCTTCTTCAATATGCGTTTCACCAACATGCAGTGTCTCCTTGATTGAATTAGCTCTCACAAAAATATTTGCGCCTAGAGCCTTTGTATTGAGAGCTATCTGAAAACGGCTTTGGCGCTGATGTTGTCTGTGAATGTGGAGTTGGTGGCATGTGAAACCCGCATGTGGAGCATTGGTTTGTGTGGGATGCTCTACCAGGTGCATTTCATTTATAGGCACTCAAAGGGCATTAAGCCTAGAGTGTGAAAACTGAGTTTCCTTGAGAGCTGCTTGGAAGCCTGATGGTGTGTGAAGTTCGTGAGCCAAATGGAGGTGTTCTCCCACAAGAACCACTCGGCTGATTCTTCTTCAATATGCGCTTCACCAACATGCAGTGTTTCCTTGATTGAATTAGCTCTCACACCAATATTTGCACCTAGAGCCTTTGCATTGAGGGCATTCTGAAAATGGCTTTGGCGCTGAAGTTGTCTGTGAATGTGGAGTTGGTGGCATGTGAAACCCGCATGTGGAGCATTGTTTTGTGTGGGATGCTCGACCAGGTGCATTTCATTCCTAGGCACTCAAAGGGCAGTAAGCCTAGAGTGTGAAAACTGAGTTTCCTTGAGAGCTGCTTGGAAGCCTGATGGTGTGTGAAGTTAGTGAGCCAAATGGAGTTGTTCTCCCACAAGAACCACTCTGCTGATTCTTCTTCAATATGCGCTTCACCAACATGCAGTGTTTCCTTGATTGAATTAGCTCTCACACCAATATTTGCGCCTAGAGCCTTTGCATTGAGGGCTATCTGAAAATGGCTTTGGCGCTGAAGTTGTCTGTGAATGTGGAGTTGGTGGCATGTGAAACCCGCATGTGGAGCATTGGTTTGTGTGGGATGCTCTACCAGGTTCATTCCTAGATAATGCACTCAAAGGGCATTAAGCCTAGAGTGTGAAAACTGAGTTTCCTTGAGAGCTGCTTGGAAGCCTGATGGTGTGTGAAGTTAGTGAGCCAAATGGAGTTGTTCTCCCACAAGAACCACTTGGCTGATTCTTCTTCAATATGCGCTTCACCAACATGCAGTGTTTCCTTGATTGAATTAGCTCTCACACCAATATTTGGGCCTGGACCCTTTGCATTGAGGGCTACCTGAAAACAGCTTTGGCGCTGAAGTTGTCTGTGAATGTGGAGTTGGTGGCATGTGAAACCCGCATGTGGAGCATTGGTTCGTGTGGGATGCTCTACCAGGTGCATTTCATTCCTAGGTACTCAAAGGGCAGTAAGCCTAGAGTGTGAAAACTGAGTTTCCTTGAGAGCTGCTTGGAAGCCTGATGGTGTGTGAAGTTAGTGAGCCAAATGGAGGTGTTCTCCCACAAGAACCACTCGGCTGATTCTTCTTCAATATGCGCTTCACCAACATGCAGTGTTTCCTTGATTGAATTAGCTCTCACACCAATATTTGCGCCTAGAGCCTTTGCATTGAGGGCTATCTGAAAACGGCTTTGGCGCTGAAGTTGTCTGTGAATGTGGAGTTGGTGGCATGTGAAACCCGCCTGTGGAGCATTGGTTTGTGTGGGATGCTCTACCAGGTTCATACCTACATAATGCACTCAAAGGGCATTAAGCCTAGAGTGTGAAAACTGAGTTTCCTTGAGAGCTGCTTGGAAGCCTGATGGTGTGTGAAGTTAGTGAGCCAAATGGTGTTGTTCTCCCACAAGAACCACTCGGCTGATTCTTCTTCAATATGCGCTTCACCAACATGCAGTGTTTCCTTGATTGAATTAGCTTTCACACCAATATTTGCGCCTGGAGCCTTTGCATTGAGGGCTATCTGAAAATGGCTTTGGCGCTGAAGTTGTCTGTGAATGTGGAGTTGGTGGCATGTGAAACCCGCATGTGGAGCATTGGTTTGTGTGGGATGCTCTACCAGGTTCATTCCTACATAATGCACTCAAAGGGCATTAAGCCTAGAGTGTGAAAACTGAGTTTCCTTGAGAGCTGCTTGGAAGCCTGATGGTGTGTGAAGTTAGTGAGCCAAATGGAGTTGTTCTCCCACAAGAACCACTCGGCTGATTCTTCTTCAATATGCGCTTCACCAACATGCAGTGTTTCCTTGATTGAATTAGCTCTCACACCAATATTTGGGCCTGGACCCTTTGCATTGAAGGCTACCTGAAAACGGCTTTGGCGCTGAAGTTGTCTGTGAATGTGGAATTGGTGCCATGTGAAACCCGCCTGTGGAGCATTGGTTTGTGTGATAAGCTCACCAAGCTTCATTTGAGTCCAAGGCACTCAAAGGGCATTAAGCCTAGAGTGTGAAAACTGAGTTTCCTTGAGAGCTGCTTGGAAGCCTGATGGTGTGTGAAGTTAGTGAGAGAAATGGAGTTGTTCTCCCACAAGAACCACTCGGCTGATTCTTCTTCAATATGTGCTTCACCAACATGCAGTGTTTCCTTGATTGAATTAGCTCTGACACCAATATTTTCGCCTAGAGCCTTTGCATTGAGGGCTATCTGAAAATGGCTTTGGCGCTGCAGTTGTCTGTGAATGTGGAGTTGGTGGCATGTGAAACCCGCATGTGGAGCATTGGTTTGTGTGGGATGCTCTACCAGGTTCTTTCCTAGATAATGCACTCAAAGGGCATTAAGCCTAGAGTGTGAAAACTGAGTTTCCTTGAGAGCTGCTTGGAAGCCTGATGGTGTGTGAAGTTAGTGAGCCAAAATGGAGTTGTTCTCCCACAAGAACCACTCGGCTGATTCTTCTTCAATATGCGCTTCACCAACATGCAGTGTTTCCTTGATTGAATTAGCTCTCACACCAATATTTGGGCCTGGAGCCTTTGCATTGAGGGCTACCTGAAAACGGTTTTGGCGCTGAAGTTGTCTGTGAATGTGGAGTTGGTGCCATGTGAAACCCGCATGTGGAGCATTGGTTTGTGTGATAAGCTCACCAAGCTGCATTTGAGTCCTAGGCACTCAAAGGGCATTAAGCCTAGAGTGTGAAAACTGAGTTTCCTTGAGAGCTGCTTGGAAGCCTGATGGTGTGTGAAGTTAGTGAGCCAAAATGGAGTTGTTCTCCCACAAGAACCACTCGGCTGATTCTTCTTCAATATGCGCTTCACCAACATGCAGTGTTTCCTTGATTGAATTAGCTCTCACACCAATATTTGCGCCTAGAGCCTTTGCATTGAGGGCATTCTGAAAATGGCTTTGGCGCTGAAGTTGTCTGTGAATGTGGAGTTGGTGGCATGTGAAACCCGCATGTGGAGCATTGGTTTGTGTGGGATGCTCGACCAGGTGCATTTTATTCCTAGGCACTCAAAGGGCAGTAAGCCTAGAGTGTGAAAACTGAGTTTCCTTGAGAGCTGCTTGGAAGCCTGATGGTGTGTGAAGTTAGTGAGCCAAATGGAGTTGTTCTCCCACAAGAACCACTCTGCTGATTCTTCTTCAATATGCGCTTCACCAACATGCAGTGTTTCCTTGATTGAATTAGCTCTCACACCAATATTTGCGCCTAGAGCCTTTGCATTGAGGGCTATCTGAAAATGGCTTTGGCGCTGAAGTTGTCTGTGAATGTGGAGTTGGTGGCATGTGAAACCCGCATGTGGAGCATTGGTTTGTGTGGGATGCTCTACCAGGTTCATTCCTAGATAATGCACTCAAAGGGCATTAAGCCTAGAGTGTGAAAACTGAGTTTCCTTGAGAGCTGCTTGGAAGCCTGATGGTGTGTGAAGTTAGTGAGCCAAATGGAGTTGTTCTCCCACAAGAACCACTCGGCTGATTCTTCTTCAATATGCGCTTCACCAACATGCAGTGTTTCCTTGATTGTATTAGCTCTCACACCAATATTTGGGCCTGGACCCTTTGCATTGAGGGCTATCTGAAAACGGCTTTGGCGCTGATGTTGTCTGTGAATGTGGAGTTGGTGGCATGTGAAACCCGCATGTGGAGCATTGGTTTGTGTGGGATGCTCTACCAGGTGCATTTCATTTATAATGCACTCAAAGGGCATTAAGCCTAGAGTGTGAAAACTGAGTTTCCTTGAGAGCTGCTTGGAAGCCTGATGGTGTGTGAAGTTCGTGAGCCAAATGGAGGTGTTCTCCCACAAGAACCACTCGGCTGATTCTTCTTCAATATGCGCTTCACCAACATGCAGTGTTTCCTTGATTGAATTAGCTCTCACACCAATATTTGCACCTAGACCCTTTGCATTGAGGGCATTCTGAAAATGGCTTTGGCGCTGAAGTTGTCTGTGAATGTGGAGTTGGTGGCATGTGAAACCCGCATGTGGAGCATTGTTTTGTGTGGGATGCTCGACCAGGTGCATTTCATTCCTAGGCACTCAAAGGGCAGTAAGCCTAGAGTGTGAAAACTGAGTTTCCTTGAGAGCTGCTTGGAAGCCTGATGGTGTGTGAAGTTAGTGAGCCAAATGGAGTTGTTCTCCCACAAGAACCACTCTGCTGATTCTTCTTCAATATGCGCTTCACCAACATGCAGTGTTTCCTTGATTGAATTAGCTCTCACACCAATATTTGCGCCTAGAGCCTTTGCATTGAGGGCTATCTGAAAATGGCTTTGGCGCTGAAGTTGTCTGTGAATGTGGAGTTGGTGGCATGTGAAACCCGCATGTGGAGCATTGGTTTGTGTGGGATGCTCTACCAGGTTCATTCCTAGATAATGCACTCAAAGGGCATTAAGCCTAGAGTGTGAAAACTGAGTTTCCTTGAGAGCTGCTTGGAAGCCTGATGGTGTGTGAAGTTAGTGAGCCAAATGGAGTTGTTCTCCCACAAGAACCACTTGGCTGATTCTTCTTCAATATGCGCTTCACCAACATGCAGTGTTTCCTTGATTGAATTAGCTCTCACACCAATATTTGGGCCTGGACCCTTTGCATTGAGGGCTACCTGAAAACAGCTTTGGCGCTGAAGTTGTCTGTGAATGTGGAGTTGGTGGCATGTGAAACCCGCATGTGGAGCATTGGTTTGTGTGATAAGCTCACCAAGCTTCATTTCAGTCCTAGGCACTCAAAGGGCATTAAGCCTAGAGTGTGAAAACTGAGTTTCCTTGAGAGCTGCTTGGAAGCCTGATGGTGTGTGAAGTTAGTGAGCCAAATGGAGTTGTTCTCCCACAAGAACCACTCGGCTGATTCTTCTTCAATATGCGCTTCACCAACATGCAGTGTTTCCTTGATTGAATTAGCTCTCACACCAATATTTGCGCCTAGAGCTTTTGTATTGAGAGCTCTCTGAAAACGGCTTTTGCGCTGAAGTTGTCTGTGAATGTGGAGTTGGTGGCATGTGAAACCCGCATGTGGAGCATTGGTTTGTGTGGGATGCTCTACCAGGTTCATTCCTAGATAATGCACTCAAAGGGCATTAAGCCTAGAGTGTGAAAACTGAGTTTCCTTGAGAGCTGCTTGGAAGCCTGATGGTGTGTGAAGTTAGTGAGCCAAAATGGAGTTGTTCTCCCACAAGCAGCACTTGGCTGATTCTTCTTCAATATGCGCTTCACCAACATGCAGTGTTTCCTTGATTGAATTAGCTCTCACACCAATATTTTCGCCTAGAGCCTTTGCATTGAGGGCTATCTGAAAATGGCTTTGGCGCTGAAGTTGTCTGTGAATGTGGAGTTGGTGGCATGTGAAACCCGCATGTGGAGCATTGGTTCGTGTGGGATGCTCTACCAGGTGCATTTCATTCCTAGGTACTCAAAGGGCATTAAGCCTAGAGTGTGAAAACTGAGTTTCCTTGAGAGCTGCTTGGAAGCCTGATGGTGTGTGAAGTTAGTGAGCCAAATGGAGTTGTTCCCCCACAAGAACCACTCGGCTGATTCTTCTTCAATATGCGCTTCACCAACATGCAGTGTTTCCTTGATTGAATTAGCTCTCACACCAATATTTGCGCCTAGAGCCTTTGCATTGAGGGCTATCTGAAAATGGCTTTGGCGCTGAAGTTGTCTGTGAATGTGGAGTTGGTGGCATGTGAAACCCGCATGTGGAGCATTGGTTTGTGTGGGATGCTCTACCAGGTTCATTCCTACATAATGCACTCAAAGGGCATTAAGCCTAGAGTGTGAAAACTGAGTTTCCTTGAGAGCTGCTTGGAACCCTGATGGTGTGTGAAGTTAGTGAGCCAAATGGAGTTGTTCTCCCACAAGAACCACTCGGCTGATTCTTCTTCAATATGTGCTTCACCAACATGCAGTGTTTCCTTGATTGAATTAGCTCTCACACCAATATTTGGGCCTGGAGCCTTTGCATTGAGGGCTACCTGAAAACGGCTTTGGCGCTGAAGTTGTCTGTGAATGTGGAGTTGGTGCCATGTGAAACCCGCATGTGGAGCATTGGTTTGTGTGATAAGCTCACCAAGCTTCATTTGAGTCCTAGGCACTCAAGGGCATTAAGCCTAGAGTGTGAAAACTGAGTTTCCTTGAGAGCTGTTTGGAAGCCTGATGGTGTGTGAAGTTAGTGAGCCAAATGGAGTTGTTCTCCCACAAGAACCACTCTGCTGATTCTTCTTCAATATGCGCTTCACCAACATGCAGTGTTTCCTTGATTGAATTAGCTCTCACACCAATATTTGGGCCTTGAGCCTTTTTGTTGAGGGCTATCTGAAAATGGCTTTGGCGCTGAAGTTGTCTGTGAATGTGGAGTTGGTGCCATGTGAAACCCACATGTGGAGCATTGGTTTGTGTGGGATGCTCTATCAGGTTCATTCCTAGGCACTCAAAGGGCATTAAGCCTAGAGTGTGAAAACTGAGTTTCCTTGAGAGCTGCTTGGAAGCCTGATGGTGTGTGAAGTTAGTGAGCCAAATGGAGTTGTTCTCCCACAAGAACCAATCGGCTGATTCTTCTTCAATATGCGCTTCACCAACATGCAGTGTTTCCTTGATTGAATTAGCTCTCACAAAAATATTTGCGCCTAGAGCCTTTGTATTGAGAGCTATCTGAAAACGGCTTTGGCGCTGATGTTGTCTGTGAATGTGGAGTTGGTGGCATGTGAAACCCGCATGTGGAGCATTGGTTTGTGTGGGATGATTTATCAGGTGCATTTCATTTATAGGCACTCAAAGGGCATTAAGCCTAGAGTGTGAAAACTGAGTTTCCTTGAGAGCTGCTTGGAAGCCTGATGGTGTGTGAAGTTCGTGAGCCAAATGGAGGTGTTCTCCCCACAAGAACCACTCGGCTGATTCTTCTTCAATATGCGCTTCACCAACATGCAGTGTTTCCTTGATTGAATTAGCTCTCACACCAATATTTTGGCCTTGAGCCTTTGCATTGAGGGCATTCTGAAAATGGCTTTGGCGCTGAAGTTGTCTGTGAATGTGGAGTTGGTGGCATGTGAAACCCGCATGTGGAGCATTGGTTTGTGTGGGATGCTCGACCAGGTGCATTTCATTCCTAGGCACTCAAAGGGCAGTAAGCCTAGAGTGTGAAAACTGAGTTTCCTTGAGAGCTGCTTGGAAGCCTGATGGTGTGTGAAGTTAGTGAGCCAAATGGAGTTGTTCTCCCACAAGAACCACTCTGCTGATTCTTCTTCAATATGCGCTTCACCAACATGCAGTGTTTCCTTGATTGAATTAGCTCTCACACCAATATTTGCGCCTAGAGCCTTTGCATTGAGGGCTATCTGAAAATGGCTTTGGCGCTGAAGTTGTCTGTGAATGTGGAGTTGATGGCATGTGAAACCCGCATGTGGAGCATTGGTTTGTGTGGGATGCTCTACCAGGTTCATTCCTAGATAATGCACTCAAAGGGCATTAAGCCTAGAGTGTGAAAACTGAGTTTCCTTGAGAGCTGCTTGGAAGCCTGATGGTGTGTGAAGTTAGTGAGCCAAATGGAGTTGTTCTCCCACAAGAACCACTCGGCTGATTCTTCTTCAATATGCGCTTCACCAACATGCAGTGTTTCCTTGATTGAATTAGCTCTCACACCAATATTTGGGCCTGGACCCTTTGCATTGTGGGCTACCTGAAAACAGCTTTGGCGCTGAAGTTGTCTGTGAATGTGGAGTTGGTGGCATGTGAAACCCGCATGTGGAGCATTGGTTTGTGTGATAAGCTCACCAAGCTTCATTTCAGTCCTAGGCACTCAAAGGGCATTAAGCCTAGAGTGTGAAAACTGAGTTTCCTTGAGAGCTGCTTGGAAGCCTGATGGTGTGTGAAGTTAGTGAGCCAAATGGAGTTGTTCTCCCACAAGAACCACTCGGCTGATTCTTCTTCAATATGCGCTTCACCAACATGCAGTGTTTCCTTGATTGAATTAGCTCTCACACCAATATTTGCGCCTAGAGCCTTTGTATTGAGAGCTCTCTGAAAACGGCTTTTGCGCTGAAGTTGTCTGTGAATGTGGAGTTGGTGGCATGTGAAACCCGCATGTGGAGCATTGGTTTGTGTGGGATGCTCTACCAGGTTCATTCCTAGATAATGCACTCAAAGGGCATTAAGCCTAGAGTGTGAAAACTGAGTTTCCTTGAGAGCTGCTTGGAAGCCTGATGGTGTGTGAAGTTAGTGAGCCAAAATGGAGTTGTTCTCCCACAAGAACCACTCTGCTGATTCTTCTTCAATATGCGCTTCACCAACATGCAGTGTTTCCTTGATTGAATTAGCTCTCACACCAATATTTGCGCCTAGAGCCTTTGCATTGAGGGCTATCTGAAAATGGCTTTGGCGCTGAAGTTGTCTGTGAATGTGGAGTTGGTGCCATGTGAAACCCGCATGTGGAGCATTGGTTTGTGTGGGATGCTCTACCAGGTTCATTCCTAGATAATGCACTCAAAGGGCATTAAGCCTAGAGTGTGAAAACTGAGTTTCCTTGAGAGCTGCATGGAAGCCTGATGGTGTGTGAAGTTAGTGAGCCAAATGGAGTTGTTCTCCCACAAGAACCACTTGGCTGATTCTTCTTCAATATGCGCTTCACCAACATGCAGTGTTTCCTTGATTGAATTAGCTCTCAAACCAATATTTGCGTCTAGAGCCTTTGCATTGAGGGCTACCTGAAAACAGCTTTGGCGCTGAAGTTGTCTGTGAATGTGGAGTTGGTGGCATGTGAAACCCGCATGTGGAGCATTGGTTTGTGTGGGATGCTCTACCAGGTTCATTCCTAGATAATGCACTCAAAGGGCATTAAGCCTAGAGTGTGAAAACTGAGTTTCCTTGAGAGCTGCTTGGAAGCCTGATGGTGTGTGAAGTTAGTGAGCCAAATGGAGTTGTTCTCCCACAAGAACCACTCGGCTGATCCTTCTTCAATATGCGCTTCACCAACATGCAGTGTTTCCTTGATTGAATTAGCTCTCACACCAATATTTGCGCCTAGAGCCTTTGTATTGAGAGCTCTCTGAAAACGGCTTTTGCGCTGAAGTTGTCTGTGAATGTGGAGTTGGTGGCATGTGAAACCCGCATGTGGAGCATTGGTTTGTGTGGGATGCTCTACCAGGTTCATTCCTACATAATGCACTCAAAGGGCATTAAGCCTAGAGTGTGAAAACTGAGTTTCCTTGAGAGCTGCTTGGAAGCCTGATGGTGTGTGAAGTTAGTGAGCCAAAATGGAGTTGTTCTCCCACAAGCAGCACTTGGCTGATTCTTCTTCAATATGCGCTTCACCAACATGCAGTGTTTCCTTGATTGAATTAGCTCTCACACCAATATTTGCGCCTAGAGCCTTTGCATTGAGGAGCTATCTGAAAATTGCTTTGGCGCTGAAGTTGTCTGTGAATGTGGAGTTGGTGGCATGTGAAACCCGCATGTGGAGCATTGTTTCGTGTGGGATGCTCTACCAGGTGCATTTCATTCCTAGGCACTCAAAGGGCATTAAGCCTAGAGTGTGAATGAGTTTCCTTGAGATCTGCTTGGAAGCCTGATGGTGTGTGAAGTTAGTGAGCCAAATGGAGTTGTTCCCCCACAAGAACCACTCGGCTGATTCTTCTTCAATATGCGCTTCACCAACATGCAGTGTTTCCTTGATTGAATTAGCTCTCACACCAATATTTGCGCCTAGAGCCTTTGCATTGAGGGCTATCTGAAAATGGCTTTGGCGCTGAAGTTGTCTGTGAATGTGGAGTTGGTGGCATGTGAAACCCGCATGTGGAGCATTGGTTTGTGTGGGATGCTCTACCAGGTTCATTCCTACATAATGCACTCAAAGGGCATTAAGCCTAGAGTGTGAAAACTGAGTTTCCTTGAGAGCTGCTTGGAACCCTGATGGTGTGTGAAGTTAGTGAGCCAAATGGAGTTGTTCTCCCACAAGAACCACTCGGCTGATTCTTCTTCAATATGCGCTTCACCAACATGCAGTGTTTCCTTGATTGAATTAGCTCTCACACCAATATTTGGGCATGGACCCTTTGCATTGAGTGCTCTCTGAAAACCTCTTTGGCGCTGAAGTTGTCTGTGAATGTGGAGTTGGTGCCATGTGAAACCCGCCTGTGGAGCATTGGTTTGTGTGATAAGCTCACCAAGCTTCATTTGAGTCCTAGGCACTCAAAGGGCATTAAGCCTAGAGTGTGAAAACTGAGTTTCCTTGAGAGCTGCTTGGAAGCCTGATGGTGTGTGAAGTTAGTGAGCCAAATGGAGTTGTTCTCCCACAAGAACCACTCGGCTGATTCTTCTTCAATATGCGCTTCACCAACATGCAGTGTTTCCTTGATTGAATTAGCTCTCACACCAATATTTGGGCCTGGAGCCTTTGCATTGAGGGCTACCTGAAAACGGCTTTGGCGCTGAAGTTGTCTGTGAATGTGGAGTTGATGGCATGTGAAACCCGCATGTGAAGCATTGGTTTGTGTGATAAGCTCACCAAGCTTCATTTGAGTCCTAGGCACTCAAGGGCATTAAGCCTAGAGTGTGAAAACTGAGTTTCCTTGAGAGCTGCTTGGAAGCCTGATGGTGTGTGAAGTTAGTGAGCCAAATGGAGTTGTTCTCCCACAAGAACCACTCTGCTGATTCTTCTTCAATATGCGCTTCACCAACATGCAGTGTTTCCTTGATTGAATTAGCTCTCACACCAATATTTGCGCCTAGAGCCTTTGCATTGAGGGCTATCTGAAAATGGCTTTGGCGCTGAAGTTGTCTGTGAATGTGGAGTTGGTGGCATGTGAAACCCGCATGTGGAGCATTGGTTTGTGTGGGATGCTCTACCAGGTTCATTCCTACATAATGCACTCAAAGGGCATTAAGCCTAGAGTGTGAAAACTGAGTTTCCTTGAGAGCTGCTTGGAAGCCTGATGGTGTGTGAAGTTAGTGAGCCAAATGGAGTTGTTCTCCCACAAGAACCAATCGGCTGATTCTTCTTCAATATGCGCTTCACCAACATGCAGTGTTTCCTTGATTGAATTAGCTCTCACAAAAATATTTGCGCCTAAGCCTTTGTATTGAGAGCTATCTGAAAACGGCTTTGGCGCTGATGTTGTCTGTGAATGTGGAGTTGGTGGCATGTGAAACCCGCATGTGGAGCATTGGTTTGTGTGGGATGCTCTACCAGGTGCATTTCATTTATAGGCACTCAAAGGGCGTTAAGCCTAGAGTGTGAAAACTGAGTTTCCTTGAGAGCTGCTTGGAAGCCTGATGGTGTGTGAAGTTAGTGAGCCAAATGGAGGTGTTCTCCCACAAGAACCACTCGGCTGATTCTTCTTCAATATGCGCTTCACCAACATGCAGTGTTTCCTTGATTGAATTAGCTCTCACACCAATATTTGCACCTAGAGCCTTTGCATTGAGGGCATTCTGAAAATGGCTTTGGCGCTGAAGTTGTCTGTGAATGTGGAGTTGGTGGCATGTGAAACCCGCATGTGGAGCATTGGTTTGTGTGGGATGCTCTACCAGGTGCATTTCATTCCTAGGCACTCAAAGGGCATTAAGCCTAGAGTGTGAAAACTGAGTTTCCTTGAGAGCTGCTTGGAAGCCTGATGGTGTGTGAAGTTAGTGAGCCAAATGGAGTTGTTCTCCCACAAGAACCACTCGGCTGATTCTTCTTCAATATGCGCTTCACCAACATGCAGTGTTTCCTTGATTGAATTAGCTCTCACACCAATATTTGCACCTAGAGCCTTTGCATTGAGGGCATTCTGAAAATGGCTTTGGCGCTGAAGTTGTCTGTGAATGTGGAGTTGATGGCATGTGAAACCCGCATGTGAAGCATTGGTTTGTGTGATAAGCTCACCAAGCTTCATTTGAGTCCTAGGCACTCAAGGGCATTAAGCCTAGAGTGTGAAAACTGAGTTTCCTTGAGAGCTGCTTGGAAGCCTGATGGTGTGTGAAGTTAGTGAGCCAAATGGAGTTGTTCCCCCACAAGAACCACTCGGCTGATTCTTCTTCAATATGCGCTTCACCAACATGCAGTGTTTCCTTGATTGAATTAGCTCTCACACCAATATTTGCGCCTAGAGCCTTTGCATTGAGGGCTATCTGAAAATGGCTTTGGCGCTGAAGTTGTCTGTGAATGTGGAGTTGGTGGCATGTGAAACCCGCATGTGGAGCATTGGTTTGTGTGGGATGCTCTACCAGGTTCATTCCTAGATAATGCACTCAAAGGGCATTAAGCCTAGAGTGTGAAAACTGAGTTTCCTTGAGAGCTGCTTGGAACCCTGATGGTGTGTGAAGTTAGTGAGCCAAATGGAGTTGTTCTCCCACAAGAACCACTCGGCTGATTCTTCTTCAATATGCGCTTCACCAACATGCAGTGTTTCCTTGATTGAATTAGCTCTCACACCAATATTTGGGCCTGGACCCTTTGCATTGAGTGCTCTCTGAAAACCTCTTTGGCGCTGAAGTTGTCTGTGAATGTGGAGTTGGTGCCATGTGAAACCCGCCTGTGGAGCATTGGTTTGTGTGATAAGCTCACCAAGCTTCATTTGAGTCCTAGGCACTCAAAGGGCATTAAGCCTAGAGTGTGAAAACTGAGTTTCCTTGAGAGCTGCTTGGAAGCCTGATGGTGTGTGAAGTTCGTGAGCCAAATGGAGGTGTTCTCCCACAAGAACCACTCGGCTGATTCTTCTTCAATATGCGCTTCCCAACATGCAGTGTTTCCTTGATTGAATTAGCTCTCACACCAATATTTGCACCTAGAGCCTTTGCATTGAGGGCATTCTGAAAATGGCTTTGGCGCTGAAGTTGTCTGTGAATGTGGAGTTGGTGGCATGTGAAACCCGCATGTGGAGCATTGGTTTGTGTGGGATGCTCGACCAGGTGCATTTCATTCCTAGGCACTCAAAGGGCATTAAGCCTAGAGTGTGAAAACTGAGTTTCCTTGAGAGCTGCTTGGAAGCCTGATGGTGTGTGAAGTTAGTGAGCCAAATGGAGTTGTTCTCCCACAAGAACCACTCGGCTGATTCTTCTTCAATATGCGCTTCACCAACATGCAGTGTTTCCTTGATTGAATTAGCTCTCACACCAATATTTGGGCCTGGAGCCTTTGCATTGAGGGCTATCTGAAAACGGCTTTGGCGCTGAAGTTGTCTGTGAATGTGGAGTTGATGGCATGTGAAACCCGCATGTGAAGCATTGGTTTGTGTGATAAGCTCACCAAGCTTCATTTGAGTCCTAGGCACTCAAGGGCATTAAGCCTAGAGTGTGAAAACTGAGTTTCCTTGAGAGCTGCTTGGAAGCCTGATGGTGTGTGAAGTTAGTGAGCCAAATGGAGTTGTTCTCCCACAAGAACCACTCTGCTGATTCTTCTTCAATATGCGCTTCACCAACATGCAGTGTTTCCTTGATTGAATTAGCTCTCACACCAATATTTGGGCCTTGAGCCTTTTTGTTGAGGGCTATCTGAAAATGGCTTTGGCGCTGAAGTTGTCTGTGAATGTGGAGTTGGTGGCATGTGAAACCCGCATGTGGAGCATTGGTTTGTGTGGGATGCTCTACCAGGTTCATTCCTAGATAATGCACTCAAAGGGCATTAAGCCTAGAGTGTGAAAACTGAGTTTCCTTGAGAGCTGCTTGGAAGCCTGATGGTGTGTGAAGTTAGTGAGCCAAAATGGAGTTGTTCTCCCACAAGCAGCACTTGGCTGATTCTTCTTCAATATGCGCTTCACCAACATGCAGTGTTTCCTTGATTGAATTAGCTCTCACACCAATATTTGCGCCTAGAGCCTTTGCATTGAGGGCTATCTGAAAATGGCTTTGGCGCTGAAGTTGTCTGTGAATGTGGAGTTGGTGGCATGTGAAACCCGCATGTGGAGCATTGTTTCGTGTGGGATGCTCTACCAGGTGCATTGCATTCCTAGGTACTCAAAGGGCATTAAGCCTAGAGTGTGAATGAGTTTCCTTGAGAGCTGCTTGGAAGCCTGATGGTGTGTGAAGTTAGTGAGCCAAATGGAGGTGTTCTCCCACAAGAACCACTCGGCTGATTCTTCTTCAATATGCGCTTCACCAACATGCAGTGTTTCCTTGATTGAATTAGCTCTCACACCAATATTTGCACCTAGAGCCTTTGCATTGAGGGCATTCTGAAAATGGCTTTGGCGCTGAAGTTGTCTGTGAATGTGGAGTTGGTGGCATGTGAAACCCGCATGTGGAGCATTGGTTTGTGTGGGATGCTCGACCAGGTGCATTTCATTCCTAGGCACTCAAAGGGCATTAAGCCTAGAGTGTGAAAACTGAGTTTCCTTGAGCTCTGCTTGGAAGCCTGATGGTGTGTGAAGTTAGTGAGCCAAATGGAGTTGTTCTCCCACAAGAACCACTCTGCTGATTCTTCTTCAATATGCGCTTCACCAACATGCAGTGTTTCCTTGATTGAATTAGCTCTCACACAAATATTTGGGCCTTGAGCCTTTGCATTGAGGGCTATCTGAAAATGGCTTTGGCGCTGAAGTTGTCTGTGAATGTGGAGTTGGTGGCATGTGAAACCCGCATGTGGAGCATTGGTTTGTGTGGGATGCTCTACCAGGTTCATTCCTAGATAATGCACTCAAAGGGCATTAAGCCTAGAGTGTGAAAACTGAGTTTCCTTGAGAGCTGCTTGGAAGCCTGATGGTGTGTGAAGTTAGTGAGCCAAATGGAGTTGTTCTCCCACAAGAACCAATCGGCTGATTCTTCTTCAATATGCGCTTCACCAACATGCAGTGTTTCCTTGATTGAATTAGCTCTCACACCAATATTTGGGCCTGGACCCTTTGCATTGAGGGCTACCTGAAAACAACTTTGACGCTGAAGTTGTCTGTGAATGTGGAGTTGGTGGCATGTGAAACCCGCATGTGGAGCATTGGTTTGTGTGATAAGCTCACCAAGCATCATTTCAGTCCTAGGCACTCAAACGGCATTAAGCCTAGAGTGTGAAAACTGAGTTTCCTTGAGAGCTGCTTGGAAGCCTGATGGTGTGTGAAGTTAGTGAGCCAAATGGAGTTGCTCTCCCACAAGAACCACTCGGCTGATTCTTCTTCAATATGCGCTTCACCATCATGCAGTATTTCCTTGATTGAATTAGCTCTCACACCAATATTTGCGCCTAGAGCCTTTGTATTGAGAGCTCTCTGATAACGGCTTTTGCGCTGAAGTTGTCTGTGAATGTGGAGTTTGTGGCATGTGAAACCCGCATGTGGAGCATTGGTTTGTGTGGGATGCTCTACCAGGTTCATTCCTAGATAATGCACTCAAAGGGCATTAAGCCTAGAGTGTGAAAACTGAGTTTCCTTGAGAGCTGCTTGGAAGCCTGATGGTGTGTGAAGTTAGTGAGCCAAAATGGAGTTGTTCTCCCACAAGCAGCACTTGGCTGATTCTTCTTCAATATGCGCTTCACCAACATGCAATGTTTCCTTGATTGAATTAGCTCTCACACCAATATTTTCGCCTAGAGCCTTTGCATTGAGGGCATTCTGAAAATGGCTTTGGCGCTGAAGTTGTCTGTGAATGTGGAGTTGGTGGCATGTGAAACCCGCATGTGGAGCATTGGTTCGTGTGGGATGCTCTACCAGGTGCATTTCATTCCTAGGTACTCAAAGGGCATTAAGCCTAGAGTGTGAAAACTGAGTTTCCTTGAGAGCTGCTTGGAAGCCTGATGGTGTGTGAAGTTAGTGAGCCAAAATGGAGTTGTTCTCCCACAAGAACCACTCGGCTGATTCTTCTTCAATATGCGCTTCACCAACATGACCAACATGCAGTGTTTCCTTGATTGAATTAGCTCTCACACCAATATTTGCGCCTAGAGCCTTTGCATTGAGGGCTATCTAAAAATGGCTTTGGAGCTGAAGTTGTCTGTGAATGTGGAGTTGGTGGCATGTGAAACCCGCCTGTGGAGCATTGGTTTGTGTGGGATGCTCTACCAGGTTCATTCCTACATAATGCACTCAAAGGGCATTAAGCCTAGAGTGTGAAAACTGAGTTTCCTTGAGAGCTGCTTGGAAGCCTGATGGTGTGTGAAGTTAGTGAGCCAAATGGAGTTGTTCTCCCACAAGAACCACTCGGCTGATTCTTCTTCAATATGCGCTTCACCAACATGCAGTGTTTCCTTGATTGAATTAGCTCTCACACCAATATTTGTGCCTAGAGCCTTTGCATTGAGAGCTATCTGAAAATGGCTTTGGCGCTGAAGTTGTCTGTGAATGTGGAGTTGGTGGCATGTGAAACCCACATGTGGAGCATTGGTTTGTGTGGGATGCTCTACCAGGTTCATTCCTAGATAATGCACTCAAAGGGCATTAAGCCTAGAGTGTGAAAACTGAGTTTCCTTGAGAGCTGTTTGGAAGCCTGATGGTGTGTGAAGTTAGTGAGCCAAATGGAGTTGTTCTCCCACAAGAACCACTCGGCTGATTCTTCTTCAATATGCGCTTCACCAACATGCAGTGTTTCCTTGATTGAATTAGCTCTCACACCAGTATTTGGGCCTGGACCCTTTGCATTGAGGGCTATCTGAAAATGGGTTTGGCGCTGAAGTTGTCTGTGAATGTGGAGTTGGTGGCATGTGAAACCCGCATGTGTAGCATTGGTTCGTGTGGGATGCTCTACCAGGTGCATTTCATTCCTAGGCACTCAAAGGGCATTAAGCCTAGAGTGTGAAAACTGAGTTTCCTTGAGAGCTGCTTGGAAGCCTGATGGTGTGAGAATTTAGTTAGCCAAATGGAGTTGTTCTCCCACAAGAACCACTCGCCTCGCCTGATTCTTCTTCAATATGCGCTTCACTAACATGCAGTGTTTCCTTGATTGAATTAGCTCTCACACCAATATTTGCGTCTAGAGCCTTTGCATTGAGAGCTATCTGAAAATGGCTTTGGCGCTGAAGTTGTCTGTGAATGTGGAGTTGGTGGCATGTGAAACCCGCATGTGGAGCATTCGTTTGTGTGATAAGCTCACCAAGCTTCATTTGAGTCCTAGGCACTCAAAGGGCATTAAGCCTAGAGTGTGAAAACTGAGTTTCCTTGAGAGCTGCTTGGAAGCCTGATGGTGTGTGAAGTTAGTGAGCCAAATGGAGGTGTTCTCCCACAAGAACCACTCGGCTGATTCTTCTTCAATATGCGCTTCACCAACATGCAATGTTTCCTTGATTGAATTAGCTCTCACACCAATATTTTCGCCTAGAGCCTTTGCATTGAGGGCATTCTGAAAATGGCTTTGGCGCTGAAGTTGTCTGTGAATGTGGAGTTGGTGGCATGTGAAACCCGCATGTGGAGCATTGGTTCGTGTGGGATGCTCTACCAGGTGCATTTCATTCCTAGGTACTCAAAGGGCATTAAGCCTAGAGTGTGAAAACTGAGTTTCCTTGAGAGCTGCTTGGAAGCCTGATGGTGTGTGAAGTTAGTGAGCCAAAATGGAGTTGTTCTCCCACAAGAACCACTCGGCTGATTCTTCTTCAATATGCGCTTCACCAACATGACCAACATGCAGTGTTTCCTTGATTGAATTAGCTCTCACACCAATATTTGCGCCTAGAGCCTTTGCATTGAGGGCTATCTGAAAATGGCTTTGGAGCTGAAGTTGTCTGTGAATGTGGAGTTGGTGGCATGTGAAACCCTCCTGTGGAGCATTGGTTTGTGTGGGATGCTCTACCAGGTTCATTCCTACATAATGCACTCAAAGGGCATTAAGCCTAGAGTGTGAAAACTGAGTTTCCTTGAGAGCTGCTTGGAAGCCTGATGGTGTGTGAAGTTAGTGAGCCAAATGGAGTTGTTCTCCCACAAGAACCACTCGGCTGATTCTTCTTCAATATGCGCTTCACCAACATGCAGTGTTTCCTTGATTGAATTAGCTCTCACACCAATATTTGTGCCTAGAGCCTTTGCATTGAGAGCTATCTGAAAATGGCTTTGGCGCTGAAGTTGTCTGTGAATGTGGAGTTGGTGGCATGTGAAACCCACATGTGGAGCATTGGTTTGTGTGGGATGCTCTACCAGGTTCATTCCTAGATAATGCACTCAAAGGGCATTAAGCCTAGAGTGTGAAAACTGAGTTTCCTTGAGAGCTGTTTGGAAGCCTGATGGTGTGTGAAGTTAGTGAGCCAAATGGAGTTGTTCTCCCACAAGAACCACTCGGCTGATTCTTCTTCAATATGCGCTTCACCAACATGCAGTGTTTCCTTGATTGAATTAGCTCTCACACCAGTATTTGGGCCTGGAGCCTTTGCATTGAGGGCTATCTGAAAATGGGTTTGGCGCTGAAGTTGTCTGTGAATGTGGAGTTGGTGGCATGTGAAACCCGCATGTGTAGCATTGGTTCGTGTGGGATGCTCTACCAGGTGCATTTCATTCCTAGGCACTCAAAGGGCATTAAGCCTAGAGTGTGAAAACTGAGTTTCCTTGAGAGCTGCTTGGAAGCCTGATGGTGTGTGAAGTTAGTGAGCCAAATGGAGTTGTTCTCCCACAAGAACCACTCGCCTCGCCTGATTCTTCTTCAATATGCGCTTCACTAACATGCAGTGTTTCCTTGATTGAATTAGCTCTCACACCAATATTTGCGTCTAGAGCCTTTGCATTGAGAGCTATCTGAAAATGGCTTTGGCGCTGAAGTTGTCTGTGAATGTGGAGTTGGTGGCATGTGAAACCCGCATGTGGAGCATTCGTTTGTGTGATAAGCTCACCAAGCTTCATTTCAGTCCTAGGCACTCAAAGGGCATTAAGCCTAGAGTGTGAAAACTGAGTTTCCTTGAGAGCTGCTTGGAAGCCTGATGGTGTGTGAAGTTAGTGAGCCAAATGGAGGTGTTCTCCCACAAGAACCACTCGGCTGATTCTTCTTCAATATGCGCTTCACCAACATGCAATGTTTCCTTGATTGAATTAGCTCTCACACCAATATTTGCGCCTAGAGCCTTTTAATTGAGAGCTATCTGAAAATGGCTTTGGCGCTGAAGTTGTCTGTGAATGTGCAGTTGGTGGCATGTGAAACCCGCATGTGGAGCATTGTTTTGTGTGGGATGCTCTACCAGGTTCATTCCTACATAATGCACTCAAAGGGCATTAAGCCTAGAGTGTGAAAACTGAGTTTCCTTGAGAGCTGCTTGGAAGCCTGATGGTGTGTGAAGTTAGTGAGCCAAATGGAGTTGTTCTCCCACAAGAACCACTCTGCTGATTCTTCTTCAATATGCGCTTCACCAACATGCAGTGTTTCCTTGATTGAATTAGCTCTCACACCAAAATTTGCGCCTAGAGCCTTTGCATTGAGAGCTATCTGAAAATGGCTTTGGCGCTGAAGTTGTCTGTGAATGTGGAGTTGGTGGCATGTGAAACCCGCATGTGGAGCATTGCTTCGTGTGGGATGCTCTACCAGGTGCATTTCATTCCTAGGCACTCAAAGGGCATTAAGCCTAGAGTGTGAAAACTGAGTTTCCTTGAGAGCTGCTTGGAAGCCTGATGGTGTGTGAAGTTAGTGAGCCAAATGGAGTTGTTCTCCCACAAGAACCACTCGGCTGATTCTTCTTCAATATGCGCTTCACCAACATGCAGTGTTTCCTTGATTGAATTAGCTCTCACACCAATATTTGCGCCTAGAGCCTTTGTATTGAGAGCTATCTGAAAACGGCTTTGGCGCTGAAGTTGTCTGTGAATGTGGAGTTGGTGGCATGTGAAACCCGCCTGTGGAGCATTGGTTTGTGTGATAAGCTCAACAAGCTTCATTTCAGTCCTTGGCACTCCAAGGGCATTAAGCCTAGAGTGTGAAAACTGAGTTTCCTTGAGAGCTGCTTGGAAACATGATGGTGTGTGAAGTTAGTGAGCCAAGTGGAGTTCTTCTCCCACAAGAACCACTCGGCTGATTCTTCTTCAATATGCACTTCACCAACATGCAGTGTTTCCTTGATTGAATTAGCTCTCACACCAATATTTGCGCCTAGAGCCTTTGTGTTGAGAGCTATCTGAAAATGGCTGTGGCGCTGAAGTTGTCTGTGAATGTGGAGTTGGTGGCATGTGAAACCCGTCTGTGGAGCATTGGTTTGTGTGGGATGCTCTATCAGGTTCATTCCTACATAATGCACTCAAAGGGCATTAAGCCTAGAGTGTGAAAACTGAGTTTCCTTGAGAGCTGCTTGGAAGCCTGATGGTGTGTGAAGTTAGTGAGCCAAATGGAGTTGTTCTCCCACAAGAACCACTCGGCTGATTCTTCTTCAATATGCGCTTCACCAACATGCAGTGTTTCCTTGATTAAATTAGCTCTCACACCAATATTTGCGCCTAGAGCCTTTGTATTGAGAGCTATCTGAAAACGGCTTTGGCGCTGAAGTTGTCTGTGAATGTGGAGTTGGTAGCATGTGAAACCCGCATGTGGAGCATTGGTTCGTGTGAGATGCTCTACCAGGTGCATTTCATTCCTAGGCACTCAAAGGGCATTAAGCCTAGAGTGTGAAAACTGAGTTTCCTTGAGAGCTGCTTGGAAACCTGATGGTGTGTGAAGTTAGTGAGCCAAATGGAGTTGTTCTCCCACAAGAACCACTCGGCTGATTATTCTTCAATATGCGCTTCACCAACATGCAATGTTTCCTTGATTGAATTAGCTCTCACACCAATATTTTCGCCTAGAGTCTTTGTATTGAGGGCTATCTGAAAATGGCTGTGGCGCTGAAGTTGTCTGTGAATGTGGAGTTGGTGGCATGTGAAACCCGCCTGTGGAGCATTGGTTTGTGTGATAAGCTCAACAAGCTTCATTTCAGTCCTAGGCACTCAAAGGGCATTAAGCCTAGAGTGTGAAAACTGAGTTTCCTTGAGAGCTGCTTGGAAACCTGATGGTGTGTGAAGTTAGTGAGCCAAGTTTAGTTGTTCTCCCACAAGAACCACTCGGCTGATTCTTCTTCAATATGCACTTCACCAACACGCAGTGTTTCCTTGATTGAATTAGCTCTCACACCAATATTTGCGCCTAGAGCCTTTGTGTTGAGAGCTATCTGAAAATGGCTGTGGCGCTGAAGTTGTCTGTGAATGTGGAGTTGGTGGCATGTGAAACCCGCATGTGGAGCATTGATTTGTGTGGGATGCTCTATCAGGTTCATTCCTACATAATGCACTCAAAGGACATTAAGCCTAGAGTGTGAAAACTGAGTTTCCTTGAGAGCTGCTTGGAAGCCTGATGGTGTGTGAAGTTAGTGAGCCAAATGGAGTTGTTCTCCCACAAGAACCACTCGGCTGATTCTTCTTCAATATGCGCTTCACCAACATGCAGTGTTTCCTTGATTGAATTAGCTCTCACACCAATATTTGCGCCTAGAGCCTTTGCATTGAGGGCTACCTGAAAACGGCTTTGGCGCTGAAGTTGTCTGTGAATGTGGAGTTGGTGGCATGTGAAACCCGCATGTGGAGCATTGGTTTGTGTGGGATGCTCTACCAGGTTCATTCCTACATAATGCACTCAAAGGGCATTATGCCTAGAGTGTGAAAACTGAGTTTCCTTGAGAGCTGCTTGGAAGCCTGATGGTGTGTGAAGTTAGTGAGCCAAATGGAGTTGTTCTCCCACAAGAACCACTCGGCTGATTCTTCTTCAATATGCGCTTCACCAACATGCAGTGTTTCCTTGATTGAATTAGCTCTCACACCAATATTTTCGCCTAGAGCCTTTGCATTGAGGGCTATCTGAAAATGGCTTTGGCGCTGAAGTTGTCTGTGAATGTGGAGTTGGTCTCAAGTGAAACCCGCATGTGGAGCATTGGTTTGTGTGGGATGCTCTACCAGGTTCATTCCTAGATAATGCACTCAAAGGGCATTAAGCCTAGAGTGTGAAAACTGAGTTTCCTTGAGAGCTGCTTGGAAGCCTGATGGTGTGTGAAGTTAGTGAGCCAAATGGAGTTGTTCTCCCACAAGAACCACTCGGCTGATTCTTCTTCAATATGCGCTTCACCAACATGCAGTGTTTCCTTGATTGAATTAGCTCTCACACCAATATTTGCACCTAGAGCCTTTGTATTGAGGGCTATCTGAAAACGGCTTTGGCGCTGAAGTTGTCTGTGAATGTGGAGTTGGTGGCATGTGAAACCCGCCTGTGGAGCATTGGTTTGTGTGATAAGCTCACCAAGCTTCATTTCAGTCCTAGGCACTCAAAGGGCATTAAGCCTAGAGTGTGAAAACTGAGTTTCCTTGAGAGCTGCTTGGAAGCCTGATGGTGTGTGAAGTTAGTGTGCCAAGTGGAGTTGTTCTCCCACAAGAACCACTCGGCTGATTCTTCTTCAATATGCACTTCACCAACATGCAGTGTTTCCTTGATTGAATTAGCTCTCACACCAATATTTGCGCCTAGAGCCTTTGTGTTGAGAGCTATCTGAAAACGGCTGTGGCGCTGAAGTTGTCTGTGAATGTGGAGTTGGTGGCATGTGAAACCCGCCTGTGGAGCATTGGTTTGTGTGGGATGCTCTATCAGGTTCATTCCTACATAATGCACTCAAAGGACATTAAGCCTAGAGTGTGAAAACTGAGTTTCCTTGAGAGCTGCTTGGAAGCCTGATGGTGTGTGAAGTTAGTGAGCCAAAAGAAGTTGTTCTCCCACAAGAACCACTCGGCTGATTCTTCTTCAATATGCGCTTCACCAACATGCAGTGTTTCCTTGATTGAATTAGCTCTCACACCAATATTTGCGCCTAGAGCCTTTGTATTGATAGTTATCTGAAAACGGCTTTGGCGCTGAAGGTGTCTGTGTATGTGGAGTTGGTAGCATGTGAAACCCGCCTGTGGAGCATTGGTTCGTGTGGGATGCTCTACCAGGTGCATTTCATTCCTGGGCACTCAAAGGGCATTAAGCCTAGAGTGTGAAAACTGAGTTTCCTTGAGAGCTGCTTGGAAGCCTGATGGTGTGTGAAGTTAGTGAGCCAAATGGAGTTGTTCTCCCACAAGAACCACTCGGCTGATTCTTCTTCAATATGCGCTTCACCAACATGCAGTGTTTCCTTGATTGAATTAGCTCTCACACCAATATTTGCGCATAGAGCCTTTGCATTGAGGGCTACCTGAAAACGGCTTTGGCGCTGAAGTTGTCTGTGAATGTGGAGTTGGTGTCATGTGAAACCCGCATGTGGAGCATTGGTTTGTGTGGGAATTTCACCAAGCTTCATTTCAGTCCTAGGCACTCAAAGGGCATTAAGCCTAGAGTGTGAAAACTGAGTTTCCTTGAGAGCTGCATGGAAGCCTGATGGTGTGTGAAGTTAGTGAGCCAAATGGAGTTGTTCTCCCACAAGAACCACTCGGCTGATTCTTCTTCAATATGCGCTTCACCAACATGCAGTGTTTCCTTGATTGAATTAGCTCTCACACCAATATTTGCGCCTAGAGCCTTTGCATTGAGAGCTATCTGAAAATGGCTTTGGCGCTGAAGTTGTCTGTGAATGTGGAGTTGGTGGCATGTGAAACCCGCATGTGGAGCATTGGTTTGTGTGGGATGCTCTACCAGGTTCATTCCTAGATAATGCACTCAAAGGGCATTAAGCCTAGAGTGTGAAAACTGAGTTTCCTTGAGAGCTGCATGGAAGCCTGATGGTGTGTGAAGTTAGTGAGCCAAATGGAGGTGTTCTCCCACAAGAACCACTCGGCTGATTCTTCTTCAATATGCGCTTCACCAACATGCAGTGTTTCCTTGATTGAATTAGCTCTCACACTAATATTTGGGCCTAGAGCCTTTGTATTGAGGGCTATCTGAAAATGGCTTTGGCGCTGAAGTTGTCTGTGAATGTGGAGTTGGTGGCATGTGAAACCCGCATGTGGAGCATTGGTTCATGTGGGATGCTCTACCAGGTTCATTTCATTCCTAGGCACTCAAAGGGCATTAAGCCTAGAGTGTGAAAACTGAGTTTCCTTGAGAGCTGCTTGGAAGCCTGATGGTGTGTGAAGTTAGTGAGCCAAATGGAGTTGTTCTCCCACAAGAACCACTCGGCTGATTCTTCTTCAATATGCGCTTCACCAACATGCAGTGTTTCCTTGATTGAATTAGCTCTCACACCAATATTTGCGCCTAGAGCCTTTGCATTGAGGGCTATCTGAAAATGGCTTTGGCGCTGAAGTTGTCTGTGTATGTGGAGTTGGTGGCATGTGAAACCCGCATGTGGAGCATTGGTTTTTGTGGGATGCTCTACCAGGTTCATTCCTACATAATGCACTCAAAGGGCATTAAGCCTAGAGTGTGAAAACTGAGTTTCCTTGAGAGCTGCTTGGAAGCCTGATGGTGTGTGAAGTTAGTGAGCCAAATGGAGTTGTTCTCCCACAAGAACCACTCGGCTGATTCTTCTTCAATATGCGCTTCACCAACATGCAGTGTTTCCTTGATTGAATTAGCTCTCACACCAATATTTTCGCCTAGAGCCTTTGCATTGAGGGCTATCTGAAAATGGCTTTGGCGCTGAAGTTGTCTGTGAATGTGGAGTTGGTGGCATGTGAAACCCGCCTGTGGAGCATTGGTTTGTTGGGATGCTCTATCAGGTTCATTCCTATATAATGCACTCAAAGGGCATTAAGCCTAGAGTGTGAAAACTGAGTTTCCTTGAGAGCTGCTTGGAAGCCTGATGGTGTGTGAAGTTAGTGAGCCAAATGGAGTTGTTCTCCCACAAGAACCACTCGGCTGATTCTTCTTCAATATGCGCTTCGCCAACATGCAGTGTTTCCTTGATTGAATTAGCTCTCACACCAATATTTGCGCCTAGATCCTTTGTATTGAGAGCTATCTGAAAACGGCTTTGGCGCTGAAGTTGTCTGTGAATGTGGAGTTGGTGGCATGTGAAACCCGCCTGTGGAGCATTGGTTTGTGTGGGATGCTCACCAAGCTGCATTTCATTCCTAGGCACTCAAAGGGCATTAAGCCTAGAGTGTGAAAACTGAGTTTCCTTGAGAGCTGCTTGGAAGCCTGATTTTGTGTGAAGTTAGTGAGCCAAATGGAGTTGTTCTCCCACAAGAACCACACGGCTGATTCTTCTTCAATATGCCCTTCACCAACATGCAGTGTTTCCTTGATTGAATTAGCTCTCACACCAATATTTGCACCCAGAGCCTTTGCATTGAGGGCTATCTGAAAATGGCTTTGGCGCTGAAGTTGTCTGTGAATGTGGAGTTGGTGGCATGTGAAACCCGCCTGTGGAGCATTGGTTCGTGTGGGATGCTCTACCAGGTGCATTTCATTCCTAGGCACTCAAAGGGCATTAAGCCTAGAGTGTGAAAACTGAGTTTCCTTGAGAGCTGCTTGGAAGCCTGATGGTGTGTGAAGTTAGTGAGCCAAATGGAGTTGTTCTCCCACAAGGACCACTTGGTTGATCCTTCCTCAATATTCCCTTCACCAACATGAAGTGTTTCCTTGATTGAATTAGCTCTCACACCAATATTTGCGCCTAGAGCCTTTGCATTGAGGGCTATCTGAAAACGGCTGTGGCGCTGAAGTTGCCTGTGAATGTGGAGTTGGTGGCATGTGAAACCCGCCTGTGGAGCATTGGTTTGTGTGGGATGCTCTACCAGGTTCATTCCTACATAATGCACTCAAAGGGCATTAAGCCTAGAGTGTGAAAACTGAGTTTCCTTGAGAGCTGCTTGGAACCCTGATGCTGTGTGAAGTTAGTGAGCCAAATGGAGTTGTTCTCCCACAAGAACCACTCGGCTGATTCTTATTCAATATGCGCTTCACCAACATGCAGTGTTTCCTTGATTGAATTAGCTCTCACACCAATATTTGGGCCTGGAGCCTTTGCATTGAGGGCTACCTGAAAACGGCTTTGGCGCTGAAGTTGTCTGTGAATGTGGAGTTGGTGGCATGTGAAACCCGCCTGTGGAGCTTGGTTTGTGTGGGATGCTCTACCAGGTTCATTCCTACATAATGCACTCAAAGGGCATTAAGCCTAGAGTGTGAAAACTGAGTTTCCTTGAGAGCTGCTTGGAAGCCTGATGGTGTGTGAAGTTAGTGAGCCAAATGGAGTTGTTGTCCCACAAGAACCACTCGGCTGATTCTTCTTCAATATGCGCTTCACCAACATGCAGTGTTTCCTTGATTGAATTAGCTCTCACACCAATATTTGGGCCAAGATCCTTTGTGTTGAGGGCTATCTGAAAATGGCTTTGGCGCTGAAGTTGTCTGTGAATGTGGAGTTGGTGGCATGTGAAAAACGCCTGTGGAGCATTGGTTTGTTGGGATGCTCTATCAGGTTCATTCGTACATAATGCACTCAAAGGGCATTAAGCCTAGAGTGTGAAAACTGAGTTTCCTTGAGAGCTGCTTGGAAGCCTGATGGTGTGTGAAGTTAGTGAGCCAAATGGAGTTGTTGTCCCACAAGAACCACTCGGCTGATTCTTCTTCAATATGCGCTTCACCAACATGCAGTGTTTCCTTGATTGAATTAGCTCTCACACCAATATTTGCGCCTAGAGCCTTTGTATTGAGAGCTATCTGAAAACGGCTTTGGCGCTGAAGTTGTCTGTGAATGTGGAGTTGGTGGCATGTGAAACCCGCCTGTGGAGCATTCGTTTGTGTGGGATGCTCACCAAGCTGCATTTCATTCCTAGGCACTCAAAGGGCATTAAGCCTAGAGTGTGAAAACTGAGTTTCCTTGAGAGCTGCTTGGAAGCCTGATTTTGTGTGAAGTTAGTGAGCCAAATGGAGTTGTTGTCCCACAAGAACCACTCGGCTGATTCTTCTTCAATATGCCCTTCACCAACATGCAGTGTTTCCTTGATTGAATTAGCTCTCACACCAATATTTGCACCTAGAGCCTTTGCATTGAGGGCATTCTGAAAATGGCTTTGGCGCTGAAGTTGTCTGTGAATGTGGAGTTGGTGGCATGTGAAACCCGCATGTGGAGCATTGGTTTGTGTGGGATGCTCTACCAGGTTCATTCCTAGATAATGCACTCAAAGGGCATTAAGCCTAGAGTGTGAAAACTGAGTTTCCTTGAGAGCTGCTTGGAAGCCTGATGGTGTGTGAAGTTAGTGAGCCAAATGGAGTTGTTCTCCCACAAGAACCACTCGGCTGATTCTTCTTCAATATGCGCTTCACCAACATGCAGTGTTTCCTTGATTGAATTAGCTCTCACACCAATATTTGGGCCTGGTGCCTTTGCATTGAGGGCTACCTGAAAAACGGCTTTTGCGCTGAAGTTGTCTGTGAATGTGGAGTTGGTGGCATGTGAAACCCGCCTGTGGAGCATTGCTTTGTGTGATAAGCTCACCAAGCTTCATTTCAGTCCTAGGCACTCAAAGGGCATTAAGCTAGAGTGTGAAAACTGAGTTTCCTTGAGAGCTGCTTGGAAGCCTGATGGTGTGTGAAGTTAGTGAGCCAAATGGAGTTGTTCTCCCACAAGAACCACTCGGCTGATTCTTCTTCAATATGCGCTTCACCAACATGCAGTGTTTCCTTGATTGAATTAGCTCTCACACCAATATTTGGGCCTGGTGCCTTTGCATTGAGGGCTACCTGAAAACGGCTTTTGCGCTGAAGTTGTCTGTGAATGTGGAGTTGGTGGCATGTGAAACCCGCCTGTGGAGCATTGCTTTGTGTGATAAGCTCACCAAGCTTCATTTCAGTCCTAGGCACTCAAAGGGCATTAAGCCTAGAGTGTGAAAACTGAGTTTCCTTGAGAGCTGCTTGGAAGCCTGATGGTGTGTGAAGTTAGTGAGCCAATGGAGTTGTTCTCCCACAAGAACCACTCGGCTGATTCTTCTTCAATATGCCCTTCACCAACATGCAGTGTTTCCTTGATTGAATTAGCTCTCACACCAATATTTGCGTCTAGAGCCTTTGCATTGAGGGCTATCTGAAAACGGCTGTGGCGCTGAAGTTGCCTGTGAATGTGGAGTTGGTGGCATGTGAAACCCGCATGTGGAGCATTCGTTTGTGTGGGATGCTCTACCAGGTTCATTCCTAGATAATGCACTCAAAGGGCACTAAGCATAGAGTGTGAAAACTGAGTTTCCTTGAGAGCTGCATGGAAGCCTGATGGTGTGTGAAGTTAGTGAGCCAAATGGAGTTGTTCTCCCACAAGAAACCACTCGGCTGATTCTTCTTCAATATGCGCTTCACCAACATGCAGTGTTTCCTTGATTGAATTAGCTCTCACACCAATATTTGGGCCTGGAGCCTTTGCATTGAGGGCTACCTGAAAACGGCTTTGGCGCTGAAGTTGTCTGTGAATGTGGAGTTGGTGGCATGTGAAACCCGCATGTGTAGCATTGGTTTGTGTGGGATGCTCTACCAGGTTCATTCCTACATAATGCACTCAAAGGGCATTAAGCCTAGAGTGTGAAAACTGAGTTTCCTTGAGAGCTGCTTGGAACCCTGATGGTGTGTGAAGTTAGTGAGCCAAATGGAGTTGTTCTCCCACAAGAACCACTCGGCTGATTCTTCTTCAATATGCGCTTCACCAACATGCAGTGTTTCCTTGATTGAATTAGCTCTCACACCAATATTTGGGCCTGGAGCCTTTGCATTGAGGGCTACCTGAAAACGGCTTTGGCGCTGAAGTTGTCTGTGAATGTGGAGTTGGTGGCATGTGAAACCCGCCTGTGGAGCATTGGTTTGTGTGGGATGCTCTACCAGGTTCATTCCTACATAATGCACTCAAAGGGCATTAAGCCTAGAGTGTGAAAACTGAGTTTCCTTGAGAGCTGCTTGGAAGCCTGATGGTGTGTGAAGTTCGTGAGCCAAATGGAGTTGTTCTCGCACAAGAACTACTCGGCTGATTCTTCTTCAATATGCCCTTCACCAACATGCAGTGTTTCCTTGATTCAATTAGCTCTCACACCAATATTTGCGTATAGAGCCTTTGCATTGAGGGCTATCTGAAAACGGCTGTGGCGCTGAAGTTGCCTGTGAATGTGGAGTTGGTGGCATGTGAAACCCGCATGTGGAGCATTCGTTTGTGTGGGATGCTCTACCAGGTTCATTCCTAGATAATGCACTCAAAGGGCACTAAGCATAGAGTGTGAAAACTGAGTTTCCTTGAGAGCTGCTTGGAAGCCTGATGGTGTGTGAAGTTAGTGAGCCAAATGGAGTTGTTCTCCCACAAGAACCACTCGGCTGATCCTTCTTCAATATGCCCTTCACCAACATGCAGTGTTTCCTTGATTGAATTAGCTCTCACACCAATATTTGCGCCTAGAGCCTTTGCATTGAGGGCTATCTGAAAACGGCTGTGGCGCTGAAGTTGCCTGTGAATGTGGAGTTGGTGGCATGTGAAACCCGCATGTGGAGCATTCATTTGTGTGGGATGCTCACCAAGTTTCATTTCAGTCCTAGGCACACAAGGGGCACTAAGCATAGAGTGTGAAAACTGAGTTTCCTTGAGAGCTGCTTGGAGCCTGATGGTGTGTGAAGTTAGTGAGCCAAATGGAGTTGTTCTCCCACAAGAACCACTCGGCTGATCCTTCTTCAATATGCCCTTCACCAACATGCAGTGTTTCCTTGATTGAATTAGCTCTCACACCAATATTTGCGTCTAGAGCCTTTGCATTGAGGGCTATCTGAAAACGGCTGTGGCGCTGAAGTTGCCTGTGAATGTGGAGTTGGTGGCATGTGAAACCCGCATGTGGAGCATTCGTTTGTGTGGGATGCTCTACCAGGTTCATTCCTAGATAATGCACTCAAAGGGCACTAAGCCTAGAGTGTGAAAACTGAGTTTCCTTGAGAGCTGCTTGGAAGCCTGATGGTGTGTGAAGTTCGTGAGCCAAATGGAGTTGTTCTCGCACAAGGACTATTGGTTGATCCTTCTTCAATATGCCCTTCACCAACATGCAGTGTTTCCTTGATTGAATTAGCTCTCACACCAATATTTGCGTCTAGAGCCTTTGCATTGAGGGCTATCTGAAAACGGTTGTGGCGCTGAAGTTGCCTGTGAATGTGGAGTTGGTGGCATGTGAAACCCGCATGTGGAGCATTGGTTTGTGTGGGATGCTCTACCAGGTTCATTCCTAGATAATGCACTCAAAGGGCACTAAGCATAAAGTGTGAAAACTGAGTTTCCTTGAGAGCTGCTTGGAAGCCTGATGGTGTGTGAAGTTAGTGAGCCAAATGGAGTTGTTCTCCCACAAGAACCACTCGGCTGATCCTTCTTCAATATGCCCTTCACCAACATGCATTGTTTCCTTGATTGAATTAGCTCTCACACCAATATTTGCGTCTAGAGCCTTTGCATTGAGGGCTATCTAAAAAAACCTGTGGCGCAGAAGTTGCTTGAAAATGTGGAGTTGGTGGCATGTGAAACCCGCATGTGGAGAATGCGATTGTGTGGGATGCTCACCAAGTTTCATTTCAGTCCTAGGCACACAAAGGACACTAAGCATACAGTGTGAAAACTGAGTTTCCTTGAGAGCTGCTTGGAAGCCTGATGGTGTTTGAAGTTAGTGAGCCAAATGGAGTTGTTCTCCCACAAGAACCACTCGGCTGATCCTTCTTCAATATGCCCTTCACCAACATGCAGTGTTTCCTTGATTGAATTAGCTCTCACACCAATATTTGCGTCTAGAGCCTTTGCATTGAGGGCTATCTGAAAATGGCTGTGGCGCTGAAGTTGCCTGTGAATGTGGAGTTGGTGGCATGTGAAACCCGCATGTGGAGCATTCGTTTGTGTGGGATGCTCTACCAGGTTCATTCCTAGATAATGCACTCAAAGGGCACTAAGCATAGAGTGTGAAAACTGAGTTTCCTTGAGAGCTGCTTGGAAGCCTGATGGTGTGTGAAGTTAGTGAGCCAAATGGAGTTGTTCTCCCACAAGAACCACTCGGCTGATCCTTCTTCAATATGCCCTTCACCAACATGCAGTGTTTCCTTGATTGAATTAGCTCTCACACCAATATTTGCGTCTAGAGCCTTTGCATTGAGGGCTATCTGAAAATGGCTGTGGCGCTGAAGTTGCCTGTGAATGTGGAGTTGGTGGCATGTGAAACCCGCATGTGGAGCATTGGTTTGTGTGGGATGCTCTACCAGGTTCATTCCTAGATAATGCACTCAAAGGGCATTAAGCCTAGAGTGTGAAAACTGAGTTTCCTTGAGAGCTGCTTGGAAGCCTGATGGTGTGTGAAGTTAGTGAGCCAAATGGAGTTGTTCTCCCACAAGAACCACTCGGCTGATTCTTCTTCAATATGCGCTTCACCAACATGCAGTGTTTCCTTGATTGAATTAGCTCTCACACCAATATTTGCGCCCAGAGCCTTTGTATTGAGAGCTATCTGAAAACGGCTTTGGCGCTGAAGTTGTCTGTGAATGTGGAGTTGGTGGCATGTGAAACCCGCCTGTGGAGCATTGGTTTGTGTGGGATGCTCACCAAGCTGCATTTCATTCCTAGGCACTCAAAGGGCATTAAGCCTAGAGTGTGAAAACTGAGTTTCCTTGAGAGCTGCTTGGAAGCCTGATTTTGTGTGAAGTTAGTGAGCCAAATGGAGTTGTTCTCCCACAAGAACCACACGGCTGATTCTTCTTCAATATGCCCTT
>NW_026696723.1:0-31157 GCF_030435755.1 Ochotona princeps | reverse complement strand
CATTCACAGGCAACTTCAGCGCCACAGCCGGTTTCAGATAGCCCTCAATGCAAAGGCTCTAGACGCAAATATTGGTGTGAGAGCTAATTCAATCAAGGAAACACTGCATGTTGGTGAAGGGCATATTGAAGAAGGATCAGCCGAGTGGTTCTTGTGGGAGAACAACTCCATTTGGCTCACTAACTTCACACACCATCAGGCTTCCAAGCAGCTCTCAAGAAACTCAGTTTTCACACTCTATGCTTAGTGCCCTTTGAGTGCATTATCTAGGAATGAACCTGGTAGAGCATCCCACACAAACGAATGCTCCACATGCGGGTTTCACATGCCACCAACTCACATTCACAGGCAACTTCAGCGCCACAGCCGTTTTCAGATAGCCCTCAATGCAAAGGCTCTAGACACAAATATTGGTATGAGAGCTAATTCAATCAAGGAAACACTGCATGTTGGTGAAGGGCATATTGAAGAAGGGTCAGCCGAGTGGTTCTTGTGGGAGAACAACTCCATTTGGCTCACTAACTTCACACACCATCAGGCTTCAAGCAGCTCTCAAGGAACTCAGTTTTCACCTCTATGTTTAGTGCCCTTTGAGTGCATTATCTAGGAATGAACCTGGTCAGAGCATCCCACACAAACGAATGCTCCACATGCGGGTTTCACATGCCACCAACTCCACATTCACCAGGCAACTTCAGCGCCACAGCCGTTTCAGATAGCCCCTCAATGCAAGGCTCTAGACGCAAATATTGGTGTGAGAGCTAATTCAATCAAGGAAACACTGCATGTTGGTGAAGGGCATATTGAGAAGGATCAGCGCGTGGTTCTTGTGGGAGAACAATTCCATTTGGCTCACTGACTTCACACACGCATCAGGCTTCCAAGCAGCTCTCAAGGAAACTCAGTTTTTCACACTCTATGCTTAGTGCCCTTTGAGTGCATTATCTAGGAATGAACCTGGTAGAGCAATCCCACACAAACGAATGCTCCACATGCGGGGTTTCACATGCCACCAACTCCACATTCACAGGCAACTTCAGCGCCACAGCCGTTTTCAGATAGCCCCTCAATGCAAAGGCTCTAGACGCAAATATTGGTGTGAGAGCTAATTCAATCAGGAAACACTGCATGTTGGTGAAGGGCATATTGAAGAAGAATCAGCCGAGTGGTTCTTGTGGTGAGAACAACTCCATTTGGCTCACTAACTTCACACACCATCAGGCTTCCAAGCAGCTCTCAAGGAAACTCAGTTTTCACACTCTATGCTTAGTGCCCTTTGAGTGCATTATCTAGGAATGAACCTGTAGAGCATCCCACACAAACGATGCTCCAAATGCGGGTTTCACATGCCACCAACTCCACATTCACAGGCCACTTCAGCGCCACAGCCATTTCAGATAGCCCTCAATGCAAAGGTGTAGACGCAAATATTGGTGTGAGAGCTAATTCAATCAAGGAAACACTGCATGTTGGTGAAGGGCATATTGAAGAAGATCAGCCGAGTGGTTCTTGTGGAGAACAACTCTCCATTTGGCTCACTACACACACCATCAGGCTTCAAGCAGCTCTCAAGAACTCAGTTTTCACACTCTATGCTTAGTGCCCTTTGAGTGCATTATCTAGGAATGAACCTGGTAGAGCATCCCACACAAACGACATGCTTCCACCATGCGGGTTTCACATGCCACCAACTCCCCATTCACAGGCAACTTCAGCGCCACAGCCGTTTTCAGATAGCCCTCAATGCAAAGGCCTCTAGACGCAAATATTGGTGTGAGAGCTAATTCAATCAAGGAAACACTGCATGTTGGTGAAGGGCATATTGAAGAAGGATCAGCCGAGTGTTCTTGTGGGAGAACAACTCCATTTGGCTCACTAACTTCACACACCATCAGGCCTTCCAAGCAGCTCTCAAGGAAACTCAGTTTTCACACTCTATGCTTAGTGCCCTTTGTATGGCTAGGACTGAAATGAACCTGGTAGAGGCATCCCACACAAACGAATGCTCCACATGCGGGTTTCACATGCCACCAACTCCACATTCACAGGCAACTTCAGCGCCACAGCCGTTTCAGATAGCCCTCATTGCAAAGGCTCTAGACGCAAATATTGGTGTGAGAGCTAATTCAATCAAGGAAACACTGCATGTTGGTGAAGGGCATATTGAAGAAGGATCAGCCGAGTGGTTCTTGTGGGAGAAACAACTCCCATTTGGCTCCACTAACTTCACACACCATCAGGCTTCCAAGCAGCTCTCAAGGAAACTCAGTTTTCACACTCTATGCTTAGTGCCCTTTGAGTGCATTATCTAGGAATGAACCTGGTAGAGCATCCCACACAAACGAATGCTCCACATGCGGGTTTCACATGCCACCAACTCCACATTCACAGGCAACTTCAGCGCCACAGCCGTTTTCAGATAGCCCTCAATGCAAAGGCTCTAGACGTAAATATTGGTGTGAGAGCTAATTCAATCAAGGAAACACTGCATGTTGGTGAAGGGCATATTGAAGAAGGATCAGCCCGAGTGGTTCTTGTGGGAGAACAACTCCATTTGGCCTCACTAACTTCACACACCATCAGGCTTCCAAGCAGCTCTCAAGGAAACTCAGTTTTCACACTCTATGCTTAGTGCTCTTTGTGTGCCTAGGACTGAAATGAAGCTTGGTCAGCATCCCACACAAACGAATGCTCCACATGCGGGTTTCACATGCCACCAACTCCACATTCACAGGCAACTTCAGCGCCACAGCCGTTTTCAGATAGCCCTCAATGCAAAGGCTCTAGACGCAAATATTGGTGTGAGAGCTAATTCAATCAAGGAAACACTGCATGTTGGTGAAGGGCATATTGAAGAAGGATCAGCCGAGTGGTTCTTGTGGGAGAACAACTCCATTTGGCTCACTAACTTCACACACCATCAGGCTTCCAAGCAGCTCTCAAGGAAACTCAGTTTTCACACTCTATGCTTAGTGCCCTTTGAGTGCATTATCTAGGAATGAACCTGGTAGAGCATCCCACACAAACGAATGCTCACATGCGGGTTTCACATGCCACCAACTCCACATTCACAGGCCACTTCAGCGCCACAGCCGTTTTCAGATAGCCCTCAATGCAAAGGCTCTAGACGCAAATATTGGTGTGAGAGCTAATTCAATCAAGGAAACACTGCATGTTGGTGAAGGGCATATTGAAGAAGGATCAGCCGAGTGGTTCTTGTGGAGAACAACTCCATTTGGCTCACTAACTTCACACACCATCAGGCTTCCAAGCAGCTCTCAAGGAAACTCAGTTTTCACACTCTATGCTTAGTGCTCTATGAGTGCCTAGGACTGAAATGAAGCTTGGTCAGCATCCCACACAAACGAATGTTCCACATGCGGGTTTCACATGCCACCAACTCCACATTCACAGGCCACTTCAGCGCCACAGCCGTTTTCAGATAGCCCTCAATGCAAAGGCTCTAGACGCAAATATTGGTGTGAGAGCTAATTCAATCAAGGAAACACTGCATGTTGGTGAAGGGCATATTGAAGAAGGATCAGCCGAGTGGTTCTTGTGGGAGAACAACTCCATTTGGCTCACTAACTTCACACACCATCAGGCTTCCAAGCAGCTCTCAAGGAAACTCAGTTTTCACACTCTATGCTTAGTGCCCTTTGAATGCATTATCTAGGAATGAACCTGGTAGAGCATCCCACACAAACGAATGATCCACATGCGGGTTTCACATGCCACCAACTCCACATTCACAGGCAACTTCAGCGCCACAGCCGTTTTCAGATAGCCCTCAATGCAAAGGCTCTAGACGCAAATATTGGTGTGAGAGCTAATTCAATCAAGGAAACACTGCATGTTGGTGAAGGGCATATTGAAGAAGGATCAGCCGAGTGGTTCTTGTGGGAGAACAACTCCATTTGGCTCACTAACTTCACACACCATCAGGCTTCCAAGCAGCTCTCAAGGAAACTCAGTTTTCACACTCTATGCTTAGTGCCCTTTGTATGGCTAGGACTGAAATGAACCTGGTAGAGCATCCCACACAAACGAATGCTCCACATGCGGGTTTCACATGCCACCAACTCCACATTCACAGGCAACTTCAGCGCCACAGCCGTTTTCAGATAGCCCTCAATGCAAAGGCTCTAGACGCAAATATTGGTGTGAGAGCTAATTCAATCAAGGAAACACTGCATGTTGGTGAAGGGCATATTGAAGAAGGATTAGCTGAGTGGTTCTTGTGGGAGAACAACTCCATTTGGCTCACTAACTTCACACACCATCAGGCTTCCAAGCAGCTCTCAAGGAAACTCAGTTTTCACACTCTATGCTTAGTGCCCTTTGAGTGCATTATCTAGGAATGAACATGGTAGAGCATCCCACACAAACGAATGCTCCACATGCGGGTTTCACATGCCACCAACTCCACATTCACAGGCAACTTCAGCGCCACAGCCGTTTTCAGATAGCCCTCAATGCAAAGGCTCTAGACGCAAATATTGGTGTGAGAGCTAATTCAATCAAGGAAACACTGCATGTTGGTGAAGGGCATATTGAAGAAGGATCAGCCGAGTGGTTCTTGTGGGAGAACAACTCCATTTGGCTCACTAACTTCACACACCATCAGGCTTCCAAGCAGCTCTCAAGGAAACTCAGTTTTCACACTCTATGCTTAGTGCCCTTTGAGTGCATTATCTAGGAATGAACCTGGTAGAGCATCCCACACAAACGAATGCTCCACATGCGGGTTTCACATGCCACCAACTCCACATTCACAGGCAACTTCAGCGCCACAGCCGTTTTCAGATAGCCCTCAATGCAAAGGCTCTAGACACAAATATTGGTATGAGAGCTAATTCAATCAAGGAAACACTGCATGTTGGTGAAGGGCATATTGAAGAAGGGTCAGCCGAGTGGTTCTTGTGGGAGAACAACTCCATTTGGCTCACTAACTTCACACACCATCAGGCTTCCAAGCAGCTCTCAAGGAAACTCAGTTTTCACACTCTATGTTTAGTGCCCTTTGAGTGCATTATCTAGGAATGAACCTGGTAGAGAATCCCACACAAACGAATGTTCCACATGCGGGTTTCACATGCCACCAACTCCACATTCACAGGCAACTTCAGCGCCACAGCCGTTTTCAGATAGCCCTCAATGCAAAGGCTCTAGAGGCAAATATTGGTGTGAGAGCTAATTCAATCAAGGAAACACTGCATGTTGGTGAAGGGCATATTGAAGAAGGATCAGCCGAGTGGTTCTTGTGGGAGAACAACTCCATTTGGCTCACTAACTTCACACACCATCAGGCTTCCAAGCAGCTCTCAAGGAAACTCAGTTTTCACACTCTATGCTTAGTGCCCTTTGTATGGCTAGGACTGAAATGAACCTGGTAGAGCATCCCACACAAACGAATGCTCCACATGCGGGTTTCACATGCCACCAACTCCACATTCACAGGCAACTTCAGCGCCACAGCCGTTTTCAGATAGCCCTCAATGCAAAGGCTCTAGACGCAAATATTGGTGTGAGAGCTAATTCAATCAAGGAAACACTGCATGTTGGTGAAGGGCATATTGAAGAAGGATCAGCTGAGTGGTTCTTGTGGGAGAACAACTCCATTTGGCTCAGTAACTTCACACACCATCAGGCTTCCAAGCAGCTCTCAAGGAAACTCAGTTTTCACACTCTATGCTTAGTGCCCTTTGAGTGCATTATCTAGGAATGAACCTGGTAGAGCATCCCACACAAACGAATGCTCCACATGCGGGTTTCACATGCCACCAACTCCACATTCACAGGCCACTTCAGCGCCACAGCCGTTTTCAGATAGCCCTCAATGCAAAGGCTCTAGACGCAAATATTGGTGTGAGAGCTAATTCAATCAAGGAAACACTGCATGTTGGTGAAGGGCATATTGAAGAAGGATCAGCCGAGTGGTTCTTGTGGGAGAACAACTCCATTTGGCTCACTAACTTCACACACCATCAGGCTTACAAGCAGCTCTCAAGGAAACTCAGTTTTCACACTCTATGCTTAGTGCCCTTTGAGTGCATTATCTAGGAATGAACCTGGTAGAGCATCCCACACAAACGAATGCTCCACATGCGGGTTTCACATGCCACCAACTCCACATTCACAGGCAACTTCAGCGCCACAGCCGTTTTCAGATAGCCCTCAATGCAAAGGCTCTAGACGCAAATATTGGTGTGAGAGCTAATTCAATCAAGGAAACACTGCATGTTGGTGAAGGGCATATTGAAGAAGGATCAGCCGAGTGGTTCTTGTGGGAGAACAACTCCATTTGGCTCACTAACTTCACACACCATCAGGCTTCCAAGCAGCTCTCAAGGAAACTCAGTTTTCACACTCTATGCTTAGTGCCCTTTGAGTGCATTATCTAGGAATGAACCTGGTAGAGCATCCCACACAAACGAATGCTCCACATGCGGGTTTCACATGCCACCAACTCCACATTCACAGGCAACTTCAGCGCCACAGCCGTTTTCAGATAGCCCTCAATGCAAAGGCTCTAGACGCAAATATTGGTGTGAGAGCTAATTCAATCAAGGAAACACTGCATGTTGGTGAAGGGCATATTGAAGAAGGATCAGCCGAGTGGTTCTTGTGGGAGAACAACTCCATTTGGCTCACTAACTTCACACACCATCAGGCTTCCAAGCAGCTCTCAAGGAAACTCAGTTTTCACACTCTATGCTTAGTGATCTTTGTGTGCCTAGGACTGAAATGAAGCTTGGTCAGCATCCCACACAAACGAATGCTCCACATGCGGGTTTCACATGCCACCAACTCCACATTCACAGGCAACTTCAGCGCCACAGCCGTTTTCAGATAGCCCTCAAGGCAAAGGCTCTAGACGCAAATATTGGTGTGAGAGCTAATTCAATCAAGGAAACACTGCATGTTGGTGAAGGGCATATTGAAGAAGGATCAGCCGAGTGGTTCTTGTGGGAGAACAACTCCATTTGGCTCACTAACTTCACACACCATCAGGCTTCCAAGCAGCTCTCAAGGAAACTCAGTTTTCACACTCTATGCTTAGTGCCCTTTGAGTGCATTATCTAGGAATGAACATGGTAGAGCATCCCACACAAACGAATGCTCCACATGCGGGTTTCACATGCCACCAACTCCACATTCACAGGCCACTTCAGCGCCACAGCCGTTTTCAGATAGCCCTCAATGCAAAGGCTCTAGACGCAAATATTGGTGTGAGAGCTAATTCAATCAAGGAAACACTGCATGTTGGTGAAGGGCATATTGAAGAAGGATCAGCTGAGTGGTTCTTGTGGGAGAACAACTCCATTTGGCTCACTAACTTCACACACCATCAGGCTTCCAAGCAGCTCTCAAGGAAACTCAGTTTTCACACTCTATGCTTAGTGCCCTTTGAGTGCATTATCTAGGAATGAACCTGGTAGAGCATCCCACACAAACGAATGCTCCACATGCGGGTTTCACATGCCACCAACTCCACATTCACAGGCAACTTCAGCGCCACAGCCGTTTTCAGATAGCCCTCAATGCAAAGGCTCTAGATGCAAATATTGGTGTGAGAGCTAATTCAATCAAGGAAACACTGCATGTTGGTGAAGGGCATATTGAAGAAGGATCAGCCGAGCGGTTCTTGTGGGAGAACAACTCCATTCGGCTCACTAACTTCACACACCATCAGGCTTCCAAGCAGCTCTCAAGGAAACTCAGTTTTCACACTCTATGCTTAGTGCCCTTTGTATGGCTAGGACTGAAATGAACCTGGTAGAGCATCCCACACAAACGAATGCTCCACATGCGGGTTTCACATGCCACCAACTCCACATTCACAGGCCACTTCAGCGCCACAGCCGTTTTCAGATAGCCCTCAATGCAAAGGCTCTAGACGCAAATATTGGTGTGAGAGCTAATTCAATCAAGGAAACACTGCATGTTGGTGAAGGGCATATTGAAGAAGGATCAGGTGAGTGGTTCTTGTGGGAGAACAACTCCATTTGGCTCACTAACTTCACACACCATCAGGCTTCCAAGCAGCTCTCAAGGAAACTCAGTTTTCACACTCTATGCTTTGTGCCCTTTGAGTGCATTATCTAGGAATGAACCTGGTAGAGCATCCCACACAAACGAATGCTCCACATGCGGGTTTCACATGCCACCAACTCCACATTCACAGGCCACTTCAGCGCCACAGCCGTTTTCAGATAGCCCTCAATGCAAAGGCTCTAGACGCAAATATTGGTGTGAGAGCTAATTCAATCAAGGAAACACTGCATGTTGGTGAAGGGCATATTGAAGAAGGATCAGCCGAGTGGTTCTTGTGGGAGAACAACTCCATTTGGCTCACTAACTTCACACACCATCAGGCTTCCAAGCAGCTCTCAAGGAAACTCAGTTTTCACACTCTATGCTTAGTGATCTTTGTGTGCCTAGGACTGAAATGAAGCTTGGTCAGCATCCCACACAAACGAATGCTCCACATGCGGGTTTCACATGCCACCAACTCCACATTCACAGGCAACTTCAGCGCCACAGCCGTTTTCAGATAGCCCTCAATGCAAAGGCTCTAGACGCAAATATTGGTGTGAGAGCTAATTCAATCAAGGAAACACTGCATGTTGGTGAAGGGCATATTGAAGAAGGATCAGCCGAGTGGTTCTTGTGGGAGAACACCTCCATTTGGCTCACTAACTTCACACACCATCAGGCTTAAAAGGAGCTCTCAAGGAAACTCAGTTTTCACACTCTATGCTTAGTGCTCTTTGTGTGCCTAGGACTGAAATGAAGCTTGGTCAGCATCCCACACAAACGAATGCTCCACATGCGGGTTTCACATGCCACCAACTCCACATTCACAGGCCACTTCAGCGCCACAGCCGTTTTCAGATAGCCCTCAATGCAAAGGCTCTAGACGCAAATATTGGTGTGAGAGCTAATTCAATCAAGGAAACACTGCATGTTGGTGAAGGGCATATTGAAGAAGGATCAGCCGAGTGGTTCTTGTGGGAGAACAACTCCATTTGGCTCACTAACTTCACACACCATCAGGCTTCCAAGCAGCTCTCAAGGAAACTCAGTTTTCACACTCTATGCTTAGTGCCCTTTGAGTGCATTATCTAGGAATGAACCTGGTAGAGCATCCCACACAAACGAATGCTCCACATGCGGGTTTCACATGCCACCAACTCCACATTCACAGGCCACTTCAGCGCCACAGCCGTTTTCAGATAGCCCTCAATGCAAAGGCTCTAGACGCAAATATTGGTGTGAGAGCTAATTCAATCAAGGAAACACTGCATGTTGGTGAAGGGCATATTGAAGAAGGATCAGCCGAGTGGTTCTTGTGGGAGAACAACTCCATTTGGCTCACTAACTTCACACACCATCAGGCTTCCAAGCAGCTCTCAAGGAAACTCAGTTTTCACACTCTATGCTTAGTGCCCTTTGTATGGCTAGGACTGAAATGAACCTGGTAGAGCATCCCACACAAACGAATGCTCCACATGCGGGTTTCACATGCCACCAACTCCACATTCACAGGCCACTTCAGCGCCACAGCCGTTTTCAGATAGCCCTCAATGCAAAGGCTCTAGACGCAAATATTGGTGTGAGAGCTAATTCAATCAAGGAAACACTGCATGTTGGTGAAGGGCATATTGAAGAAGGATCAGGTGAGTGGTTCTTGTGGGAGAACAACTCCATTTGGCTCACTAACTTCACACACCATCAGGCTTCCAAGCAGCTCTCAAGGAAACTCAGTTTTCACACTCTATGCTTAGTGCCCTTTGAGTGCATTATCTAGGAATGAACCTGGTAGAGCATCCCACACAAACGAATGCTCCACATGCGGGTTTCACATGCCACCAACTCCACATTCACAGGCAACTTCAGCGCCACAGCCGTTTTCAGATAGCCCTCAATGCAAAGGCTCTAGACGCAAATATTGGTGTGAGAGCTAATTCAATCAAGGAAACACTGCATGTTGGTGAAGGGCATATTGAAGAAGGATCAGCCGAGTGGTTCTTGTGGGAGAACAACTCCATTTGGCTCACTAACTTCACACACCATCAGGCTTCCAAGCAGCTCTCAAGGAAACTCAGTTTTCACACTCTATGCTTAGTGATCTTTGTGTGCCTAGGACTGAAATGAAGCTTGGTCAGCATCCCACACAAACGAATGCTCCACATGCGGGTTTCACATGCCACCAACTCCACATTCACAGGCAACTTCAGCGCCACAGCCGTTTTCAGATAGCCCTCAATGCAAAGGCTCTAGACGCAAATATTGGTGTGAGAGCTAATTCAATCAAGGAAACACTGCATGTTGGTGAAGGGCATATTGAAGAAGGATCAGGTGAGTGGTTCTTGTGGGAGAACAACTCCATTTGGCTCACTAACTTCACACACCATCAGGCTTCCAAGCAGCTCTCAAGGAAACTCAGTTTTCACACTCTATGCTTAGTGCCCTTTGAGTGCATTATCTAGGAATGAACCTGGTAGAGCATCCCACACAAACGAATGCTCCACATGCGGGTTTCACATGCCACCAACTCCACATTCACAGGCAACTTCAGCGCCACAGCCGTTTTCAGATAGCCCTCAATGCAAAGGCTCTAGACGCAAATATTGGTGTGAGAGCTAATTCAATCAAGGAAACACTGCATGTTGGTGAAGGGCATATTGAAGAAGGATCAGCCGAGTGGTTCTTGTGGGAGAACAACTCCATTTGGCTCACTAACTTCACACACCATCAGGCTTCCAAGCAGCTCTCAAGAAAACTCAGTTTTCACACTCTATGCTGAGTGCTCTTTGTGTGCCTAGGACTGAAATGAAGCTTGGTCAGCATCCCACACAAACGAATGCTCCACATGCGGGTTTCACATGCCACCAACTCCACATTCACAGGCAACTTCAGCGCCACAGCCGTTTTCAGATAGCCCTCAATGCAAAGGCTCTAGACGCAAATATTGGTGTGAGAGCTAATTCAATCAAGGAAACACTGCATGTTGGTGAAGGGCATATTGAAGAAGGATCAGCCGAGTGGTTCTTGTGGGAGAACAACTCCATTCGGCTCACTAACTTCACACACCATCAGGCTTCCAAGCAGCTCTCAAGGAAACTCAGTTTTCACACTCTATGCTTAGTGCCCTTTGAGTGCATTATCTAGGAATGAACCTGGTAGAGCATCCCACACAAACGAATGCTCCACATGCGGGTTTCACATGCCACCAACTCCACATTCACAGGCAACTTCAGCGCCACAGCCGTTTTCAGATAGCCCTCAATGCAAAGGCTCTAGACGCAAATATTGGTGTGAGAGCTAATTCAATCAAGGAAACACTGCATGTTGGTGAAGGGCATATTGAAGAAGGATCAGCCGAGTGGTTCTTGTGGGAGAACAACTCCATTTGGCTCACTAACTTCACACCCCATCAGGCTTCCAAGCAGCTCTCAAGGAAACTCAGTTTTCACACTCTATGCTTAGTGCCCTTTGAGTGCATTATCTAGGAATGAACCTGGTAGAGCATCCCACACAAACGAATGCTCCACATGCGGGTTTCACATGCCACCAACTCCACATTCACAGGCAACTTCAGCGCCACAGCCGTTTTCAGATAGCCCTCAATGCAAAGGCTCTAGACGCAAATATTGGTGTGAGAGCTAATTCAATCAAGGAAACACTGCATGTTGGTGAAGGGCATATTGAAGAAGGATCAGCCGAGTGGTTCTTGTGGGAGAACAACTCCATTTGGCTCACTAACTTCACACACCATCAGGCTTCCAAGCAGCTCTCAAGGAAACTCAGTTTTCACACTCTATGCTTAGTGCCCTTTGAGTGCATTATCTAGGAATGAACCTGGTAGAGCATCCCACACAAACGAATGCTCCACATGCGGGTTTCACATGCCACCAACTCCACATTCACAGGCCACTTCAGCGCCACAGCCGTTTTCAGATAGCCCTCAATGCAAAGGCTCTAGACGCAAATATTGGTGTGAGAGCTAATTCAATCAAGGAAACACTGCATGTTGGTGAAGGGCATATTGAAGAAGGATCAGCCGAGTGGTTATTGTGGGAGAACAACTCCATTTGGCTCACTACACACACCATCAGGCTTCCAAGCAGCTCTCAAGGAAACTCAGTTTTCACACTCTATGCTTAGTGCCCTTTGAGTGCATTATCTAGGAATGAACCTGGTAGAGCATCTCACACAAAACGAATGCTCCACATGCGGGTTTCACATGCCACCAACTCCACATTCACAGGCAACTTCAGCGCCACAGCCGTTTTCAGATAGCCCTCAATGCAAAGGCTCTAGACGCAAATATTGGTGTGAGAGCTAATTCAATCAAGGAAACACTGCATGTTGGTGAAGGGCATATTGAAGAAGGATCAGCCGAGTGGTTCTTGTGGGAGAACAACTCCATTTGGCTCACTAACTTCACACACCATCAGGCTTCCAAGCAGCTCTCAAGGAAACTCAGTTTTCACACTCTATGCTTAGTGCCCTTTGAGTGCATTATCTAGGAATGAACCTGGTAGAGCATCCCACACAAACGAATGCTCCACATGCGGGTTTCACATGCCACCAACTCCACATTCACAGGCAACTTCAGTGCCACAGCCGTTTTCAGATAGCCCTCAATGCAAAGGCTCTAGACGCAAATATTGGTGTGAGAGCTAATTCAATCAAGGAAACACTGCATGTTGGTGAAGGGCATATTGAAGAAGGATCAGCCGAGTGGTTCTTGTGGGAGAACAACTCCATTTGGCTCACTAACTTCACACCCCATCAGGCTTCCAAGCAGCTCTCAAGGAAACTCAGTTTTCACACTCTATGTTTAGTGCCCTTTGAGTGCATTATCTAGGAATGAACCTGGTAGAGCATCCCACACAAACGAATGCTCCACATGCGGGTTTCACATGCCACCAACTCCACATTCACAGGCCACTTCAGCGCCACAGCCGTTTTCAGATAGCCCTCAATGCAAAGGCTCTAGACGCAAATATTGGTGTGAGAGCTAATTCAATCAAGGAAACACTGCATGTTGGTGAAGGGCATATTGAAGAAGGATCAGCCGAGTGGTTCTTGTGGGAGAACAACTCCATTTGGCTCACTACACACACCATCAGGCTTCCAAGCAGCTCTCAAGGAAACTCAGTTTTCACACTCTATGCTTAGTGCCCTTTGAGTGCATTATCTAGGAATGAACCTGGTAGAGCATTGCACACAAAACGAATGCTCCACATGCGGGTTTCACATGCCACCAACTCCACATTCACAGGCAACTTCAGCGCCACAGCCGTTTTCAGATAGCCCTCAATGCAAAGGCTCTAGACGCAAATATTGGTGTGAGAGCTAATTCAATCAAGGAAACACTGCATGTTGGTGAAGGGCATATTGAAGAAGGATCAGCCGAGTGGTTCTTGTGGGAGAACAACTCCATTTGGCTCACTAACTTCACACACCATCAGGCTTCCAAGCAGCTCTCAAGAAAACTCAGTTTTCACACTCTATGCTTAGTGCTCTTTGTGTGCCTAGGACTGAAATGAAGCTTGGTCAGCATCCCACACAAACGAATGCTCCACATGCGGGTTTCACATGCCACCAACTCCACATTCACAGGCAACTTCAGCGCCACAGCCGTTTTCAGATAGCCCTCAATGCAAAGGCTCTAGACGCAAATATTGGTGTGAGAGCTAATTCAATCAAGGAAACACTGCATGTTGGTGAAGGGCATATTGAAGAAGGATCAGCCGAGTGGTTCTTGTGGGAGAACAACTCCATTTGGCTCACTAACTTCACACACCATCAGGCTTCCAAGCAGCTCTCAAGAAAACTCAGTTTTCACACTCTATGCTTAGTGCTCTTTGTGTGCCTAGGACTGAAATGAAGCTTGGTCAGCATCCCACACAAACGAATGCTCCACATGCGGGTTTCACATGCCACCAACTCCACATTCACAGGCCACTTCAGCGCCACAGCCGTTTTCAGATAGCCCTCAATGCAAAGGCTCTAGACGCAAATATTGGTGTGAGAGCTAATTCAATCAAGGAAACACTGCATGTTGGTGAAGGGCATATTGAAGAAGGATCAGGTGAGTGGTTCTTGTGGGAGAACAACTCCATTTGGCTCACTAACTTCACACACCATCAGGCTTCCAAGCAGCACTCAAGGAAACTCAGTTTTCACACTCTATGCTTTGTGCCCTTTGAGTGCATTATCTAGGAATGAACCTGGTAGAGCATCCCACACAAACGAATGCTCCACATGCGGGTTTCACATGCCACCAACTCCACATTCACAGGCAACTTCAGCGCCACAGCCGTTTTCAGATAGCCCTCAATGCAAAGGCTCTAGACGCAAATATTGGTGTGAGAGCTAATTCAATCAAGGAAACACTGCATGTTGGTGAAGGGCATATTGAAGAAGGATCAGCCGAGTGGTTCTTGTGGGAGAACAACTCCATTTGGCTCACTAACTTCACACACCATCAGGCTTCCAAGCAGCTCTCAAGAAAACTCAGTTTTCACACTCTATGCTGAGTGCTCTTTGTGTGCCTAGGACTGAAATGAAGCTTGGTCAGCATCCCACACAAACGAATGCTCCACATGCGGGTTTCACATGCCACCAACTCCACATTCACAGGCAACTTCAGCGCCACAGCCGTTTTCAGATAGCCCTCAATGCAAAGGCTCTAGACGCAAATATTGGTGTGAGAGCTAATTCAATCAAGGAAACACTGCATGTTGGTGAAGGGCATATTGAAGAAGGATCAGCCGAGTGGTTCTTGTGGGAGAACAACTCCATTTGGCTCACTAACTTCACACACCATCAGGCTTCCAAGCAGCTCTCAAGGAAACTCAGTTTTCACACTCTATGCTTAGTGCCCTTTGAGTGCATTATCTAGGAATGAACCTGGTAGAGCATCCCACACAAACGAATGCTCCACATGCGGGTTTCACATGCCACCAACTCCACATTCACAGGCAACTTCAGCGCCACAGCCGTTTTCAGATAGCCCTCAATGCAAAGGCTCTAGACGCAAATATTGGTGTGAGAGCTAATTTAATCAAGGAAACACTGCATGTTGGTGAAGGGCATATTGAAGAAGGATCAGCCGAGTGGTTCTTGTGGGAGAACAACTCCATTTGGCTCACTAACTTCACACACCATCAGGCTTCCAAGCAGCTCTCAAGGAAACTCAGTTTTCACACTCTATGCTTAGTGCCCTTTGTATGGCTAGGACTGAAATGAACCTGGTAGAGCATCCCACACAAACGAATGCTCCACATGCGGGTTTCACATGCCACCAACTCCACATTCACAGGCCACTTCAGCGCCACAGCCGTTTTCAGATAGCCCTCAATGCAAAGGCTCTAGACGCAAATATTGGTGTGAGAGCTAATTCAATCAAGGAAACACTGCATGTTGGTGAAGGGCATATTGAAGAAGGATCAGGTGAGTGGTTCTTGTGGGAGAACAACTCCATTTGGCTCACTAACTTCACACACCATCAGGCTTCCAAGCAGCTCTCAAGGAAACTCAGTTTTCACACTCTATGCTTAGTGCCCTTTGAGTGCATTATCTAGGAATGAACCTGGTAGAGCATCCCACACAAACGAATGCTCCACATGCGGGTTTCACATGCCACCAACTCCACATTCACAGGCAACTTCAGCGCCACAGCCGTTTTCAGATAGCCCTCAATGCAAAGGCTCTAGACGCAAATATTGGTGTGAGAGCTAATTCAATCAAGGAAACACTGCATGTTGGTGAAGGGCATATTGAAGAAGGATCAGCCGAGTGGTTCTTGTGGGAGAACAACTCCATTTGGCTCACTAACTTCACACACCATCAGGCTTCCAAGCAGCTCTCAAGGAAACTCAGTTTTCACACTCTATGCTTAGTGATCTTTGTGTGCCTAGGACTGAAATGAAGCTTGGTCAGCATCCCACACAAACGAATGCTCCACATGCGGGTTTCACATGCCACCAACTCCACATTCACAGGCAACTTCAGCGCCACAGCCGTTTTCAGATAGCCCTCAATGCAAAGGCTCTAGACGCAAATATTGGTGTGAGAGCTAATTCAATCAAGGAAACACTGCATGTTGGTGAAGGGCATATTGAAGAAGGATCAGGTGAGTGGTTCTTGTGGGAGAACAACTCCATTTGGCTCACTAACTTCACACACCATCAGGCTTCCAAGCAGCTCTCAAGGAAACTCAGTTTTCACACTCTATGCTTAGTGCCCTTTGAGTGCATTATCTAGGAATGAACCTGGTAGAGCATCCCACACAAACGAATGCTCCACATGCGGGTTTCACATGCCACCAACTCCACATTCACAGGCCACTTCAGCGCCACAGCCGTTTTCAGATAGCCCTCAATGCAAAGGCTCTAGACGCAAATATTGGTGTGAGAGCTAATTCAATCAAGGAAACACTGCATGTTGGTGAAGGGCATATTGAAGAAGGATCAGCCGAGTGGTTCTTGTGGGAGAACAACTCCATTTGGCTCACTAACTTCACACACCATCAGGCTTCCAAGCAGCTCTCAAGAAAACTCAGTTTTCACACTCTATGCTGAGTGCTCTTTGTGTGCCTAGGACTGAAATGAAGCTTGGTCAGCATCCCACACAAACGAATGCTCCACATGCGGGTTTCACATGCCACCAACTCCACATTCACAGGCAACTTCAGCGCCACAGCCGTTTTCAGATAGCCCTCAATGCAAAGGCTCTAGACGCAAATATTGGTGTGAGAGCTAATTCAATCAAGGAAACACTGCATGTTGGTGAAGGGCATATTGAAGAAGGATCAGCCGAGTGGTTCTTGTGGGAGAACAACTCCATTCGGCTCACTAACTTCACACACCATCAGGCTTCCAAGCAGCTCTCAAGGAAACTCAGTTTTCACACTCTATGCTTAGTGCCCTTTGAGTGCATTATCTAGGAATGAACCTGGTAGAGCATCCCACACAAACGAATGCTCCACATGCGGGTTTCACATGCCACCAACTCCACATTCACAGGCAACTTCAGCGCCACAGCCGTTTTCAGATAGCCCTCAATGCAAAGGCTCTAGACGCAAATATTGGTGTGAGAGCTAATTCAATCAAGGAAACACTGCATGTTGGTGAAGGGCATATTGAAGAAGGATCAGCCGAGTGGTTCTTGTGGGAGAACAACTCCATTTGGCTCACTAACTTCACACCCCATCAGGCTTCCAAGCAGCTCTCAAGGAAACTCAGTTTTCACACTCTATGCTTAGTGCCCTTTGAGTGCATTATCTAGGAATGAACCTGGTAGAGCATCCCACACAAACGAATGCTCCACATGCGGGTTTCACATGCCACCAACTCCACATTCACAGGCAACTTCAGCGCCACAGCCGTTTTCAGATAGCCCTCAATGCAAAGGCTCTAGACGCAAATATTGGTGTGAGAGCTAATTCAATCAAGGAAACACTGCATGTTGGTGAAGGGCATATTGAAGAAGGATCAGCCGAGTGGTTCTTGTGGGAGAACAACTCCATTTGGCTCACTAACTTCACACACCATCAGGCTTCCAAGCAGCTCTCAAGGAAACTCAGTTTTCACACTCTATGCTTAGTGCCCTTTGAGTGCATTATCTAGGAATGAACCTGGTAGAGCATCCCACACAAACGAATGCTCCACATGCGGGTTTCACATGCCACCAACTCCACATTCACAGGCCACTTCAGCGCCACAGCCGTTTTCAGATAGCCCTCAATGCAAAGGCTCTAGACGCAAATATTGGTGTGAGAGCTAATTCAATCAAGGAAACACTGCATGTTGGTGAAGGGCATATTGAAGAAGGATCAGCCGAGTGGTTATTGTGGGAGAACAACTCCATTTGGCTCACTACACACACCATCAGGCTTCCAAGCAGCTCTCAAGGAAACTCAGTTTTCACACTCTATGCTTAGTGCCCTTTGAGTGCATTATCTAGGAATGAACCTGGTAGAGCATCTCACACAAAACGAATGCTCCACATGCGGGTTTCACATGCCACCAACTCCACATTCACAGGCAACTTCAGCGCCACAGCCGTTTTCAGATAGCCCTCAATGCAAAGGCTCTAGACGCAAATATTGGTGTGAGAGCTAATTCAATCAAGGAAACACTGCATGTTGGTGAAGGGCATATTGAAGAAGGATCAGCCGAGTGGTTCTTGTGGGAGAACAACTCCATTTGGCTCACTAACTTCACACACCATCAGGCTTCCAAGCAGCTCTCAAGGAAACTCAGTTTTCACACTCTATGCTTAGTGCCCTTTGAGTGCATTATCTAGGAATGAACCTGGTAGAGCATCCCACACAAACGAATGCTCCACATGCGGGTTTCACATGCCACCAACTCCACATTCACAGGCAACTTCAGCGCCACAGCCGTTTTCAGATAGCCCTCAATGCAAAGGCTCTAGACGCAAATATTGGTGTGAGAGCTAATTCAATCAAGGAAACACTGCATGTTGGTGAAGGGCATATTGAAGAAGGATCAGCCGAGTGGTTCTTGTGGGAGAACAACTCCATTTGGCTCACTAACTTCACACCCCATCAGGCTTCCAAGCAGCTCTCAAGGAAACTCAGTTTTCACACTCTATGCTTAGTGCCCTTTGAGTGCATTATCTACGAATGAACCTGGTAGAGCATCCCACACAAACGAATGCTCCACATGCGGGTTTCACATGCCACCAACTCCACATTCACAGGCCACTTCAGCGCCACAGCCGTTTTCAGATAGCCCTCAATGCAAAGGCTCTAGACGCAAATATTGGTGTGAGAGCTAATTCAATCAAGGAAACACTGCATGTTGGTGAAGGGCATATTGAAGAAGGATCAGCCGAGTGGTTCTTGTGGGAGAACAACTCCATTTGGCTCACTACACACACCATCAGGCTTCCAAGCAGCTCTCAAGGAAACTCAGTTTTCACACTCTATGCTTAGTGCCCTTTGAGTGCATTATCTAGGAATGAACCTGGTAGAGCATTGCACACAAAACGAATGCTCCACATGCGGGTTTCACATGCCACCAACTCCACATTCACAGGCCACTTCAGCGCCACAGCCGTTTTCAGATAGCCCTCAATGCAAAGGCTCTAGACGCAAATATTGGTGTGAGAGCTAATTCAATCAAGGAAACACTGCATGTTGGTGAAGGGCATATTGAAGAAGGATCAGCCGAGTGGTTCTTGTGGGAGAACAACTCCATTTGGCTCACTAACTTCACACACCATCAGGCTTCCAAGCAGCTCTCAAGAAAACTCAGTTTTCACACTCTATGCTTAGTGCTCTTTGTGTGCCTAGGACTGAAATGAAGCTTGGTCAGCATCCCACACAAACGAATGCTCCACATGCGGGTTTCACATGCCACCAACTCCACATTCACAGGCAACTTCAGTGCCACAGCCGTTTTCAGATAGCCCTCAATGCAAAGGCTCTAGACGCAAATATTGGTGTGAGAGCTAATTCAATCAAGGAAACACTGCATGTTGGTGAAGGGCATATTGAAGAAGGATCAGCCGAGTGGTTCTTGTGGGAGAACAACTCCATTTGGCTCACTAACTTCACACACCATCAGGCTTCCAAGCAGCTCTCAAGAAAACTCAGTTTTCACACTCTATGCTTAGTGCTCTTTGTGTGCCTAGGACTGAAATGAAGCTTGGTCAGCATCCCACACAAACGAATGCTCCACATGCGGGTTTCACATGCCACCAACTCCACATTCACAGGCAACTTCAGCGCCACAGCCGTTTTCAGATAGCCCTCAATGCAAAGGCTCTAGACGCAAATATTGGTGTGAGAGCTAATTCAATCAAGGAAACACTGCATGTTGGTGAAGGGCATATTGAAGAAGGATCAGCCGAGTGGTTCTTGTGGGAGAACAACTCCATTTGGCTCACTAACTTCACACACCATCAGGCTTCCAAGCAGCTCTCAAGGAAACTCAGTTTTCACACTCTATGCTTAGTGCCCTTTGAGTGCATTATCTAGGAATGAACCTGGTAGAGCATCCCACACAAACGAAAGCTCCACATGCGGGTTTCACATGCCACCAACTCCACATTCACAGGCAACTTCAGCGCCACAGCCGTTTTCAGATAGCCCTCAATGCAAAGGCTCTAGACGCAAATATTGGTGTGAGAGCTATTTCAATCAAGGGAACACTGCATGTTGGTGAAGGGCATATTGAAGAAGGATCAGCCGAGTGGTTCTTGTGGGAGAACAACTCCATTTGGCTCACTAACTTCACACACCATCAGGCTTCCAAGCAGCTCTCAAGAAAACTCAGTTTTCACACTCTATGCTGAGTGCTCTTTGTGTGCCTAGGACTGAAATGAAGCTTGGTCAGCATCCCACACAAACGAATGCTCCACATGCGGGTTTCACATGCCACCAACTCCACATTCACAGGCAACTTCAGCGCCACAGCCGTTTTCAGATAGCCCTCAATGCAAAGGCTCTAGACGCAAATATTGGTGTGAGAGCTAATTCAATCAAGGAAACACTGCATGTTGGTGAAGGGCATATTGAAGAAGGATCAGCCGAGTGGTTCTTGTGGGAGAACAACTCCATTTGGCTCACTACACACACCATCAGGCTTCCAAGCAGCTCTCAAGGAAACTCAGTTTTCACACTCTATGCTTAGTGCCCTTTGAGTGCATTATCTAGGAATGAACCTGGTAGAGCATTGCATACAAAACGAATGCTCCACATGCGGGTTTCACATGCCACCAACTCCACATTCACAGGCAACTTCAGCGCCACAGCCGTTTTCAGATAGCCCTCAATGCAAAGGCTCTAGACGCAAATATTGGTGTGAGAGCTAATTCAATCAAGGAAACACTGCATGTTGGTGAAGGGCATATTGAAGAAGGATCAGCCGAGTGGTTCTTGTGGGAGAACAACTCCATTTGGCTCACTAACTTCACACACCATCAGGCTTCCAAGCAGCTCTCAAGAAAACTCAGTTTTCACACTCTATGCTTAGTGCTCTTTGTGTGCCTAGGACTGAAATGAAGCTTGGTCAGCATCCCACACAAACGAATGCTCCACATGCGGGTTTCACATGCCACCAACTCCACATTCACAGGCAACTTCAGCGCCACAGCCGTTTTCAGATAGCCCTCAATGCAAAGGCTCTAGACGCAAATATTGGTGTGAGAGCTAATTCAATCAAGGAAACACTGCATGTTGGTGAAGGGCATATTGAAGAAGGATCAGCCGAGTGGTTCTTGTGGGAGAACAACTCCATTTGGCTCACTAACTTCACATACCATCAGGCTTCCAAGCAGCTCTCAAGGAAACTCAGTTTTCACACTCTATGCTTAGTGCCCTTTGAGTGCATTATCTAGGAATGAACCTGGTAGAGCATCCCACACAAACGAAAGCTCCACATGCGGGTTTCACATGCCACCAACTCCACATTCACAGGCAACTTCAGCGCCACAGCCGTTTTCAGATAGCCCTCAATGCAAAGGCTCTAGACGCAAATATTGGTGTGAGAGCTATTTCAATCAAGGGAACACTGCATGTTGGTGAAGGGCATATTGAAGAAGGATCAGCCGAGTGGTTCTTGTGGGAGAACAACTCCATTTGGCTCACTAACTTCACACACCATCAGGCTTCCAAGCAGCTCTCAAGGAAACTCAGTTTTCACACTCTATGCTTAGTGCCCTTTGAGTGCATTATCTAGGAATGAACCTGGTAGAGCATCCCACACAAACGAATGCTCCACATGCGGGTTTCACATGCCACCAACTCCACATTCACAGGCAACTTCAGCGCCACATCCGTTTTTAGATAGCCCTCAATGCAAAGGTTCTAGACGCAAATATTGGTGTGAGAGCTAATTCAATCAAGGAAACACTGCATGTTGGTGAAGGGCATATTGAAGAAGGATCAGCCGAGTGGTTCTTGTGGCAGAACAACTCCATTTGGCTCCCTAACTTCACACACCATCAGGCTTCCAAGCAGCTCTCAAGAAAACTCAGTTTTCACACTCTATGCTTAGTGCCCTTTGAGTGCATTATCTAGGAATGAATCTGGTAGAGCATCCCACACAAACGAATGCTCCACATGCGGGTTTCACATGCCACCAACTCCACATTCACAGGCAACTTCAGCGCCACAGCCGTTTTCAGATAGCCCTCAATGCAAAGGCTCTAGACGCAAATATTGGTGTGAGAGCTAATTCAATCAAGGAAACACTGCATGTTGGTGAAGGGCATATTGAAGAAGGATCAGCCGAGTGGTTCTTGTGGGAGAACAACTCCATTTGGCTCACTAACTTCACACACCATCAGGCTTCCAAGCAGCTCTCAAGGAAACTCAGTTTTCACACTCTATGCTTAGTGCCGTTTGTATGGCTAGGACTGAAATGAACCTGGTAGAGCATCCCACACAAATGAATGCTCCACATGCGGGTTTCACATGCCACCAACTCCACATTCACAGGCAACTTCAGCGCCACAGCCGTTTTCAGATAGCCCTCAATGCAAAGGCTCTAGACGCAAATATTGGTGTGAGAGCTAATTCAATCAAGGAAACACTGCATGTTGGTGAAGGGCATATTGAAGAAGGATCAGCCGAGTGGTTCTTGTGGGAGAACAACTCCATTTGGCTCACTAACTTCACACACCATCAGGCTTCCAAGCAGCTCTCAAGGAAACTCAGTTTTCACACTCTATGCTTAGTGCCCTTTGAGTGCATTATCTAGGAATGAACCTGGTAGAGCATCCCACACAAACGAATGCTCCACATGCGGGTTTCACATGCCACCAACTCCACATTCACAGGCCACTTCAGCGCCACAGCCGTTTTCAGATAGCCCTCAATACAAAGGCTCTAGACGCAAATATTGGTGTGAGAGCTAATTCAATCAAGGAAACACTGCATGTTGGTGAAGGGCATATTGAAGAAGGATCAGCTGAGTGGTTCTTGTGGGAGAACAACTCCATTTGGCTCACTAACTTCACACACCATCAGGCTTCCAAGCAGCTCTCAAGGAAACTCAGTTTTCACACTCTATGCTTAGTGCTCTTTGTGTGCCTAGGACTGAAATGAAGCTTGGTCAGCATCCCACACAAACGAATGCTCCACATGCGGGTTTCACATGCCACCAACTCCACATTCACAGGCAACTTCAGCGCCACAGCCGTTTTCAGATAGCCCTCAATGCAAAGGCTCTAGACGCAAATATTGGTGTGAGAGCTAATTCAATCAAGGAAACACTGCATGTTGGTGAAGGGCATATTGAAGAAGGATCAGCTGAGTGGTTCTTGTGGGAGAACAACTCCATTTGGCTCACTAACTTCACACACCATCAGGCTTCCAAGCAGCTCTCAAGGAAACTCAGTTTTCACACTCTATGCTTAGTGCTCTTTGTGTGCCTAGGACTGAAATGAAGCTTGATCAGCATCCCACACAAACGAATGCTCCACATGCGGGTTTCACATGCCACCAACTCCACATTCACAGGCAACTTCAGCGCCACAGCCGTTTTCAGATAGCCCTCAATGCAAAGGCTCTAGACGCAAATATTGGTGTGAGAGCTAATTCAATCAAGGAAACACTGCATGTTGGTGAAGGGCATATTGAAGAAGGATCAGTCGAGTGGTTCTTGTGGGAGAACAACTCCATTTGGCTCCCTAACTTCACACACCATCAGGCTTCCAAGCAGCTCTCAAGGAAACTCAGTTTTCACATTCTATGCTTAGTGTCCTTTGAGTGCATTATCTAGGAATGAACCTGGTAGAGCATCCCACACAAACGAATGCTCCACATGCGGGTTTCACATGCCACCAACTCCACATTCACAGGCAACTTCAGCGCCACAGCCGTTTTCAGATATCCCTCAATGCAAAGGCTCTAGACGCAAATATTGGTGTGAGAGCTAATTCAATCAAGGAAACACTGCATGTTGGTGAAGGGCATATTGAAGAAGGATCAGCCGAGTGGTTCTTGTGGGAGAACAACTCCATTTGGCTCACTAACTTCACACACCATCAGGCTTCCAAGCAGCTCTCAAGGAAACTCAGTTTTCACACTCTATGCTTAGTGCCCTTTGAGTGCATTATCTAGGAATGAACCTGGTAGAGCATCCCACACAAACGAATGCTCCACATGCGGGTTTCACATGCCACCAACTCCACATTCACAGGCAACTTCAGCGCCACAGCCCATTTTCAGATAGCCCTCAATGCAAAGGCTCTAGACGCAAAATATTGGTGTGAGAGCTAATTCAATCAAGGAAACACTGCATGTTGGTGAAGGGCATATTGAAGAAGGATCAGTCGAGTGGTTCTTGTGGGAGAACAACTCCATTTGGCTCACTAACTTCACACACCATCAGGCTTCCAAGCAGCTCTCAAGGAAACTCAGTTTTCACACTCTATGCTTAGTGCCCTTTGAGTGCATTATCTAGGAATGAACCTGGTAGAGCATCCCACACAAACGAATGCTCCACATGCGGGTTTCACATGCCACCAACTCCACATTCACAGGCAACTTCAGCGCCACAGCCGTTTTCAGATAGCCCTCAATGCAAAGGCTCTAGACGCAAATATTGGTGTGAGAGCTAATTCAATCAAGGAAACACTTCATGTTGGTGAAGGGCATATTGAAGAAGGATCAGCCGAGTGGTTCTTGTGGGAGAACAACTCCATTTGGCTCACTAACTTCACACACCATCAGGCTTCCAAGCAGCTCTCAAGGAAACTCAGTTTTCACACTCTATGCTTAGTGCCCTATGAGTGCCTAGGACTGAATTGAAGCTTGGAGAGCATCCCACATAAACGAATGCTCCACATGCGGGTTTCACATGCACCAACTCCACATTCACAGGCAACTTCAGCGCCACAGCCGTTTTCAGATAGCCCTCAATGCAAAGGCTCTAGACGCAAATATTGGTGTGAGAGCTAATTCAATCAAGGAAACACTGCATGTTGGTGAAGGGCATATTGAAGAAGGATCAGCCGAGTGGTTCTTGTGGGAGAACAACTCCATTTGGCTCCCCTAACTTCACACACCATCAGGCTTCCAAGCAGCTCTCAAGGAAACTCAGTTTTCACACTCTATGCTTAGTGCCCTTTGAGTGCATTATCTAGGAATGAACCTGGTAGAGCATCCCACACAAACGAATGCTCCACATGCGGGTTTCACATGCCACCAACTCCACATTCACAGGCAACTTCAGCGCCACAGCCGTTTTCAGATAGCCCTCAATGCAAAGGCTCTAGACGCAAATATTGGTGTGAGAGCTAATTCAATCAAGGAAACACTGCATGTTGGTGAAGGGCATATTGAAGAAGGATCAGCTGAGTGGTTCTTGTGGGAGAACAACTCCATTTGGCTCACTAACTTCACACACCATCAGGCTTCCAAGCAGCTCTCAAGGAAACTCAGTTTTCACACTCTATGCTTAGTGCTCTTTGTGTGCCTAGGACTGAAATGAAGCTTGGTCAGCATCCCGCACAAACGAATGCTCCACATGCGGGTTTCACATGCCACCAACTCCACATTCACAGGCAACTTCAGCGCCACAGCCGTTTTCAGATAGCCCTCAATGCAAAGGCTCTAGACGCAAATATTGGTGTGAGAGCTAATTCAATCAAGGAAACACTGCATGTTGGTGAAGGGCATATTGAAGAAGGATCAGCCGAGTGGTTCTTGTGGGAGAACAACTCCATTTGGCTCACTAACTTCACACACCATCAGGCTTCCAAGCAGCTCTCAAGGAAACTCAGTTTTCACACTCTATGCTTAGTGTCCTTTGAGTGCATTATCTAGGAATGAACCTGGTAGAGCATCCCACACAAACGAATGCTCCACATGCGGGTTTCACATGCCACCAACTCCACATTCACAGGCAACTTCAGCGCCACAGCCGTTTTCAGATAGCCCTCAATGCAAAGGCTCTAGACGCAAATATTGGTGTGAGAGCTAATTCAATCAAGGAAACACTGCATGTTGGTGAAGGGCATATTGAAGAAGGATCAGCCGAGTGGTTCTTGTGGGAGAACAACTCCATTTGGCTCACTAACTTCACACACCATCAGGCTTCCAAGCAGCTCTCAAGGAAACTCAGTTTTCACACTCTATGCTTAGTGCCCTTTGAGTGCATTATCTAGGAATGAACCTGGTAGAGCATCCCACACAAACGAATGCTCCATATGCGGGTTTCACATGCCACCAACTCCACATTCACAGGCAACTTCAGCTCCACAGCCATTTTCAGATAGCCCTCAATGCAAAGGCTCTAGACGCAAATATTGGTGTGAGAGCTAATTCAATCAAGGAAACACTGCATGTTGGTGAAGGGCATATTGAAGAAGGATCAGTCGAGTGGTTCTTGTGGGAGAACAACTCCATTTGGCTCACTAACTTCACACACCATCAGGCTTCCAAGCAGCTCTCAAGGAAACTCAGTTTTCACACTCTATGCTTAGTGCCCTTTGAGTGCATTATCTAGGAATGAACCTGGTAGAGCATCCCACACAAACGAATGCTCCACATGCGGGTTTCACATGCCACCAACTCCACATTCACAGGCAACTTCAGCGCCACAGCTGTTTTCAGATAGCCCTCAATGCAAAGGCTCTAGACGCAAATATTGGTGTGAGAGCTAATTCAATCAAGGAAACACTGCATGTTGGTGAAGGGCATATTGAAGAAGGATCAGCCGAGTGGTTCTTGTGGCAGAACAACTCCATTTGGCTCACTAACTTCACACACCATCAGGCTTCCAAGCAGCTCTCAAGGAAACTCAGTTTTCACACTCTATGCTTAGTGCCCTATGAGTGCCTAGGACTGAATTGAAGCTTGGAGAGCATCCCACATAAACGAATGCTCCACATGCGGGTTTCACATGCACCAACTCCACATTCACAGGCAACTTCAGCGCCACAGCCGTTTTCAGATAGCCCTCAATACAAAGGCTCTAGACGCAAATATTGGTGTGAGAGCTAATTCAATCAAGGAAACACTGCATGTTGGTGAAGGGCATATTGAAGAAGGATCAGCCGAGTGGTTCTTGTGGGAGAACAACTCCATTTGGCTCACTAACTTCACACACCATCAGGCTTCCAAGCAGCTCTCAAGGAAACTCAGTTTTCACACTCTATGCTTAGTGCTCTTTGTGTGCCTAGGACTGAAATGAAGCTTGGTCAGCATCCCACACAAACGAATGCTCCACATGCGGGTTTCACATGCCACCAACTCCACATTCACAGGCAACTTCAGCGCCACAGCCGTTTTCAGATAGCCCTCAATGCAAAGGCTCTAGACGCAAATATTGGTGTGAGAGCTAATTCAATCAAGGAAACACTGCATGTTGGTGAAGGGCATATTGAAGAAGGATCAGCCGAGTGGTTCTTGTGGGAGAACAACTCCATTTGGCTCACTAACTTCACACACCATCAGGCTTCCAAGCAGCTCTCAAGGAAACTCAGTTTTCACACTCTATGCTTAGTGCCCTTTGAGTGCATTATCTAGGAATGAACCTGGTAGAGCATCCCACACAAACGAATGCTCCACATGCGGGTTTCACATGCCACCAACTCCACATTCACAGGCAACTTCAGCGCCACAGCCGTTTTCAGATAGCCCTCAATGCAAAGGCTCTAGACGCAAATATTGGTGTGAGAGCTATTTCAATCAAGGGAACACTGCATGTTGGTGAAGGGCATATTGAAGAAGGATCAGCCGAGTGGTTCTTGTGGGAGAACAACTCCATTTGGCTCACTAACTTCACACACCATCAGGCTTCCAAGCAGCTCTCAAGGAAACTCAGTTTTCACACTCTATGCTTAGTGCCCTTTGAGTGCATTATCTAGGAATGAACCTGGTAGAGCATCCCACACAAACGAATGCTCCACATGCGGGTTTCACATGCCACCAACTCCACATTCTCAGGCAACTTCAGCGCCACAGCCGTTTTCAGATAGCCTCAATGCAAAGGCTCTAGACGCAAATATTGGTGTGAGAGCTAATTCAATCAAGGAAACACTGCATGTTGGTGAAGGGCATATTGAAGAAGGATCAGCCGAGTGGTTCTTGTGGGAGAACAACTCCATTTGGCTCACTAACTTCACACACCATCAGGCTTCCAAGCAGCTCTCAAGGAAACTCAGTTTTCACACTCTATGCTTAGTGCCCTTTGAGTGCATTATCTAGGAATGAACCTGGTAGAGCATCCCACACAAACGAATGCTCCACATGCGGGTTTCACATGCCACCAACTCCACATTCACAGGCAACTTCAGCGCCACAGCCGTTTTCAGATAGCCCTCAATGCAAAGGCTCTAGACGCAAATATTGGTGTGAGAGCTATTTCAATCAAGGGAACACTGCATGTTGGTGAAGGGCATATTGAAGAAGGATCAGCCGAGTGGTTCTTGTGGGAGAACAACTCCATTTGGCTCCCTAACTTCACACACCATCAGGCTTCCAAGCAGCTCTCAAGGAAACTCAGTTTTCACACTCTATGCTTAGTGCCCTTTGAGTGCATTATCTAGGAATGAACCTGGTAGAGCATCCCACACAAACGAATGCTCCACATGCGGGTTTCACATGCCACCAACTCCACATTCACAGGCAACTTCAGCGCCACAGCCGTTTTCAGATAGCCCTCAATGCAAAGGCTCTAGACGCAAATATTGGTGTGAGAGCTAATTCAATCAAGGAAACACTGCATGTTGGTGAAGGGCATATTGAAGAAGGATCAGCCGAGTGGTTCTTGTGGGAGAACAACTCCATTTGGCTCACTAACTTCACACACCATCAGGCATCCAAGCAGCTCTCAAGGAAACTCAGTTTTCACACTCTATGCTGAGTGCTCTTTGTGTGCGTAGGACTGAAATGAAGCTTGGTCAGCATCCCACACAAACGAATGCTCCACATGCGGGTTTCACATGCCACCAACTCCACATTCACAGGCAACTTCAGCGCCACAGCCGTTTTCAGATAGCCCTCAATGCAAAGGCTCTAGACGCAAATATTGGTGTGAGAGCTAATTCAATCAAGGAAACACTGCATGTTGGTGAAGGGCATATTGAAGAAGGATCAGCCGAGTGGTTCTTGTGGGAGAACAACTCCATTTGGCTCACTAACTTCACACACCATCAGGCTTCCAAGCAGCTCTCAAGGAAACTCAGTTTTCACACTCTATGCTTAGTGCCCTTTGAGTGCCTAGGACTGAATTGAAGCTTGGAGAGCATCCCACATAAACGAATGCTCCACATGCGGGTTTCACATGCAACAACTCCACATTCACAGGCAACTTCAGCGCCACAGCCGTTTTTCAGATAGCCCTCAATGCAAAGGCTCTAGACGCAAATATTGGTGTGAGAGCTAATTCAATCAAGGAAACACTGCATGTTGGTGAAGGGCATATTGAAGAAGGATCAGCCGAGTGGTTCTTGTGGGAGAACAACTCCATTTGGCTCACTAACTTCACACACCATCAGGCTTCCAAGCAGCTCTCAAGGAAACTCAGTTTTCACACTCTATGCTTAGTGCTCTTTGTGTGCCTAGAACTGAAATGAAGCTTGGTAGAGCATCCCACACAAACGAATGCTCCACATGCGGGTTTCACATGCCACCAACTCCACATTCACAGGCAACTTCAGCGCCACAGCCGTTTTCAGATAGCCCTCAATGCAAAGGCTCTAGACGCAAATATTGGTGTGAGAGCTAATTCAATCAAGGAAACACTGCATGTTGGTGAAGGGCATATTGAAGAAGGATCAGCCGAGTGGTTCTTGTGGGAGAACAACTCCATTTGGCTCACTAACTTCACACACCATCAGGCTTCCAAGCAGCTCTCAAGGAAACTCAGTTTTCACACTCTATGCTTAGTGCCCTTTGAGTGCATTTTCTAGGAATGAACCTGGTAGAGCATCCCACACAAACGAATGCTCCACATGCGGGTTTCACATGCCACCAACTCCACATTCACAGGCAACTTCAGCGCCACAGCCGTTTTCAGATAGCCCTCAATGCAAAGGCTCTAGACGCAAATATTGGTGTGAGAGCTAATTCAATCAAGGAAACCCTGCATGTTGGTGAAGGGCATATTGAAGAAGGATCAGCCGATTGGTTCTTGTGGGAGAACAACTCCATTTGGCTCACTAACTTCACACACCATCAGGCTTCCAAGCAGCTCTCAAGGAAACTCAGTTTTCACACTCTATGCTTAGTGCCCTTTGAGTGCATTATCTAGGAATGAACCTGGTAGAGCATCCCACACAAACGAATGCTCCACATGCGGGTTTCACATGCCACCAACTCCACATTCACAGGCAACTTCAGCGCCACAGCCGTTTTCAGATAGCCCTCAATGCAAAGGCTCTAGACGCAAATATTGGTGTGAGAGCTATTTCAATCAAGGGAACACTGCATGTTGGTGAAGGGCATATTGAAGAAGGATCAGCCGAGTGGTTCTTGTGGGAGAACAACTCCATTTGGCTCACTAACTTCACACACCATCAGGCTTCCAAGCAGCTCTCAAGGAAACTCAGTTTTCACACTCTATGCTTAGTGCCCTTTGAGTGCATTATCTAGGAATGAACCTGGTACAGCATCCCACACAAACGAATGCTCCACATGCGGGTTTCACATGCCACCAACTCCACATTCACAGGCAACTTCAGCGCCACAGCCGTTTTCAGATAGCCCTCAATGCAAAGGCTCTAGACGCAAATATTGGTGTGAGAGCTAATTCAATCAAGGAAACACTGCATGTTGGTGAAGGGCATATTGAAGAAGGATCAGCCGAGTGGTTCTTGTGGGAGAACAACTCCATTTGGCTCACTAACTTCACACACCATCAGGCTTCCAAGCAGCTCTCAAGGAAACTCAGTTTTCACACTCTATGCTTAGTGCCCTTTGAGTGCATTATCTAGGAATGAACCTGGTAGAGCATCCCACACAAACGAATGCTCCACATGCGGGTTTCACATGCCACCAACTCCACATTCACAGGCAACTTCAGCGCCACAGCCGTTTTCAGATAGCCCTCAATGCAAAGGCTCTAGACGCAAATATTGGTGTGAGAGCTATTTCAATCAAGGGAACACTGCATGTTGGTGAAGGGCATATTGAAGAAGGATCAGCCGAG